>NW_011948461.1:131155-167753 GCF_000503995.2 Ceratosolen solmsi marchali | reverse complement strand
TTTAAAATAAATATATTATATTTTTCAGCCTTGTCCGTTATTGATTTCCTTTAAAATTATCCTGCCGAGAGACTAATCCACTGAACTATTGAATTGGCAGTTCGAGCCATAAGCTAACCCTTTAAAATCGAACAGTAATAATCATTTTTTATGAAAATATTTTCATTAAGAGTGCCTTTGAAATACGTTTTCTTTTTTGTATATGAAGTGGTTGCCATCTTTATTTTCACACAACATACTTGGTAAAATATTACTTCTTCAAAGATTATTTTGTAATATAAAATTTGTAGTATTGCCAAGTTCATCCGTTTTTCTAAATTGGATATAAAGCTTATTAGCGATTTTATTTTAATATTTTTTGCTCATATATATTTAAACAAATCATTGTAATTGGTCAAATTGTAAAATACGATTTTCTTATTAGAAGTATTTTGTTATGTAGTATAAACTTAATATCTATGTACAGGGATTTTTATTATTACAAATTTACATGGTAATATTATATTTATTATTATTAAGTGATATTAATTATATATATAAATTTTATTGAAAAAACAAAATATATTTTTTGTAAAAATAAGATTATATTATAATATATTGGATTAATAATTATAATTATTTTTACAAGTTTCCGATTTTATTTAATTTATATTTATAAAACTTACTGTATCAAATATTCATTTTTTAATTAACTATAAAATGTAATAATGATCTAGTTAAACAAAATTTAAAAATATTTAATTATTAAATTCAAAATAATACATTTTCTATTATATTAATCATAAAATTACTATTATATTAATCAAAATAAATAAGTTTATTCTAAAACAATTATAATTTATTTTTAAACCGAAAGTTTAATGCTAATTAATTTATAGAAAAATCCTTAATTTCATAAACATAGTATTAGTATCAAACTGGATAAATAGCTAAATTAATTGATTTTATTAAACAAAATGTTTACAGTTAGCAGATACACATATTTAATAGTACAAATGATAGCAATTACAATCATAAAAGTATTAATTTATAAATATTTTATGAAAAATTTGTAATAGCTTTTGCTATACTCATTGCCAATCTCATAAATATTTTATGTACACTTTTTTTTATCTTTTTTTCTGTTTTGTCATAAAAAAATTAGTAATTTGATATTTACTATTTTACAAAGGAAATTTTATATTTTTATATAATTTATAAATATTTATTTTAAATCAGTCATTCGATTATTTATAAGAATCATTAATTCTTATATAATAGGTATGTAACTACATTATTGATTAGACGAATAGAATAACTTGGTGTACAATGTTATTTATAAGAAAGAAATTTCGACATATTAAACAAAAAGTTAATTATTTTTCATCTTAAGCAGAATAATATGATTGATGGGTTAAATTTTACAATAGTTCAAATAATCTCTTCTATCTCATTTTATTTAGAGTAAAAATTGAGGCCACTACTCTAACCCCAAAATTAATGGATCCCAGATACAGAGGTTGTAAAGTCCTTCAAATCTGCATTTCGAGACTTAAAAATGTTATTGAAATATTAAAAAACGGTTACATACGTAATTCAGAAAAGTGCGTATGCTCTGAAAGTAACAGATAATCATACACAATCATGAAAATAATATAAAAACTAATACAATGCGTAACGTGCCTGAACCACGCGGTGATGTATTATTCAAAATTGATTTAAGCACAAACCATAAAGCCATAAGACTGTGATCGATAAGTAAACAGATGCAATCCAGTAGCAGAGTAATTAGGTGAACGGCGCTGCAACTCTTTGAAGTAGGAAGATCAAAAGAATTAACAAATTGGTAAAAATAGATATTTAATTATAAATACTTTTACTTCATGTTTCTAGTAGTATTTGTATTATATACAAAACTTTAAAAACTATTCAAATTAATTTTCACAATAGATATGTCTGTTTACATATACAAATTTGTCTTTTTATACACTAAATATAAAATCATTAGTTCTGTTGCATTTAATATTTAAATTATTCATATTTTGTTTTAATGAATCAAAAAGATTTTTGTATAATAAGTAATCAAGATAGTAAATGATAATTTAACAGAAATTCAATAGAATTAGATGTTGGATTGAAATATTTTATGTATTTATATGTTAAATTCAATTTTAAATTGAACGTTATAAAAATTTAAATAAACATTAATTTTAACTAACAGAGAAAATGAATTAGTAGCATTTTTTTGAAGGAAGCACGCGACAAGCCTCGCTCATAGTGAAAACGCCATGGCACGGATCACGGTCTGTCTTAGCAAAACAGCGTATTCAACAGGCTTGTTGGCCATTGTAAATACATCATTCAGCCAGACTTTACGGCTGTAAATTAGTTACTCAGTTACGTCAATATAGTGAAGCTATTATAATCAATAGACGTTCAATTCTCAAGTACGCAATAATTGAAAGCAGTTATGAGTGCTGACTGCATTACAAGAACATATACGACTACAAGAAGCGCAATATCTAGGTACTCGTTACAAGATCAGGCAAGGCAACTACATCTCTATGAGTACCAACAAAAGGCCAAAAAGACCCTCCTGCTAATGTGCAACTAGCACGCAGGTAATAAGACACAATGTGCGACGAAGAAGGCCAGCAAGACCCTTCTAAAAGGAAATAAGTAGTCAATAGCCAATAACCAATAATTTTTTTCAATGCAATAAAACATCTGGCAAGTAACATCGTAAAATTTGTATTTAGATTTCAAAACTTTCTTGCTCGAAATTATCAAGCACTAGTGTCATAAAACATCTGGAAAAACAATACAATAAACACGGGAAAAACCCATAGTTAGACATCTGCATTTTCGTTCCGCTCGGTAACTACTTCAAGCATTACGGCAAGCGGACCTTCCTTCCCCTTCCCGCTGTCAACAAGTTGTAATGCTGTCACCAGATGCGTCGGCGAAGCCTCCCTTTCCGCTGCCCACAAGCTGTCGCATGCGGCAGCAGCAATGAGAGGTCTTCTTGTCATGAAGACCAAGAGACGACTAGGCCCTTAATTAGCTCTGAAGCCACAAGTCAAGTCAAAGGTTCAAATCAAATTCATGGTCAGCAAATGTATTTAAGGGGCGCATTTTTCAATACTCATCACTCTTGATATTCCATTCTTGAGATAACTCTTGATAGTACGCGCTCGATATAGTATACTCTTGATATAGTTCATACTCAGTTAAGTGTCTAGTGAAAGTCCATTAACGCTGTTACGGGAACAGTAGTTACAAGTCCTGGAGGAACGACGACATACATCGTATAGCCATTAACGCAGTTCAAGAAACCGTCGTTACATGTTCAAAGGGAGCGACGACAATCCGCATTTCAGAGTCCGGAGACGAGTCAACGATTAGTCTTCGTAAGTAGTATTATTACTACAATAATTACATATATATTGAGATTCAGAGTATTACATCGACAAGCACCTAAGGGCGAAGAAGCTCCTCCTAGAACGACAGTGCGGAATAGATTCCAGTACGCATCGTCAAGTTCGCGCCCGAAAAAGGGGCGTCCCTTTTGGCAATCTTCACCTTAGTTCAAGCTCGGACGCTTATGAAATTAAACACCAAATAGCACGAGTGTTGACGAATCAAGTTCGTGCCACTCTGTGGTAACATTCAGTCATTACGCTGCATTCATAACCTCAACCACACACGTGCTCATTCAAACAGCGCTAGTGTCGACGAACGAAACTTCGCGCCATTCGACATTCGTATTCAAACCATCAAGCTGCGTAGATGAGCATACGTTTTCCACCGCAAACACATCACTTCCACCACAAGAATTATTTTCATAATTAATAATAGTATTACTAGTCAACCTTGTCGTCAATAAATAACAGAATAAAACGTAAATACTTCAACCACATTTATATTGTATTATTATAAAAATCCCTTCTACTTGTGACCTTTCATTGCTACCACACAACACCCGTGGTCTCTGAGTTCTCAACGGCATCAATTTGTATCCGTCGAACCGGACTTGATAAAACAAGTCGGAACGGCGAATTACATTTTGTACAGCCACCAAGGACCTTCTAAAGGAAAATAAGACTACACGTGCAGCCAACACAGTCTCGTCAGTGAGTAGAACTCAATACGTTACCATTACATGGTATTACACAAAAAAGTACCGAAGATTGACGACCTATTACTTCTCAGTGTAATAACTTACCATCAAGCACACTACGTCAAGAGGTACCGGAGATTTACAACCTCCAACCTCGACTTGCAGTGCTTGCTACCTCCACGTATAAACCACTAAGGAATGGCAAAATCGGAGCGATTCACACTAGCAACTTAGAATCATAATTGTATATTTGTAAAATAAAACTCAATAAATAGCACGAAAAACAATTTTTATTTATATATCTTAAGATGTATTTTTACTTTATGCTTCCTTTAAATTACTCATATAAAACATCAGTTTAACCGTACGGCATACATGTAAATATTATATATTACTATTATTTCGCTTCTTTTATTTATTATTGAAAAATATATTATTAAAATTTGGTGCTATTCTTAATAAACTTCTTTGACTAAATACAGAATAATCATTTTTTAATTTATTTTATTTAATATTAATTATATATAACATTAAATATATTTGTTTTTTAATCACTCGTAAATTTGTTTAATTACATATTACACCGCGTGTATATTATCATATTATTAACCTTATAAAATTTATTTATTTGACATCATAGATTCCATACTTTCTTTAATTTCCTAATAATTTAATTATTCTTTCAATTCAATATTATTTATTCAATCTTTTTTATTAATTTTTATTAATTTATATCAGTTAAATATAAAATTGTTCGAAATTGAATGCTTGCTTTTTGGCTCGAACTACCAATTCAATAGTTCAGTGGATTAGTCTCACACCGTAGCGATTAAGGGGTAAAGGCTAGTGGAAGGGCTGAAAGTATTATGGAATATATATTTTGAATGAAGATATTGTTTTATTCTGATTTTTGAATTATTATAATATTGCAGTTTGTTGGTTGCGTCAAGTAAGAGAGAGGGGAGATATTCTATTGCAGTGGTGAGGGTGCTTCCTTGCGTCCTTGGTTGTCGTTGATGCTATGGAAATTACTTTGGATGTTGAGTATTGAGATTATGCTGATGTTGTAAAGGTCACCATGTGAAATCGACCATGCTCATCAATAAGCATGGGAAGATAGTGATGGTAATGGTAATGGTAATAGTAATCAATGATGCTTCGTAGGGAGAGTAAGCATACTTAAAGGGGGAAAATTCTGTAGTCTCTGGTAGTGGTTATGTAAATCGACCACACTCCAAAGGGAGAATGGGAATATTAGAGTTAGTCACACGCGAAGATTAAATCATAAACAGGTAGATAGTTATAGTCGACTATTTGAGAAACTATAGTCTGACCTTGACAATGTAAGTACATGTAGGGGGGTGAACGTACGATCTCTAGCCTGATCGGCTTGAAAGGGCGTATTGCGTCACCAGTCTTGACTGGCTGTATTCTAGCGTTGATAATGTAATTACATGTAGGGGGTGAACGTACGGTCTCCGGCCTAATCGGCCTGAGTAGCGTATTGTAGCGTATTGTGCGAGCCTTTGTAGGCTTTATACGTGGCGTGATTCGAGCGTGGATGACTAGCTTGTACGAATAATAAAAGGATGTACCTTATGAACTACCGACAGTACATGTTAAATGGCTGCGTGCCTGGCGCACCTTGTTGGTTACAATTCCAATGGCTTCACTGTTAAATTGCTAACCTGTTGTAGCACATTTTCATAATAACGCACGTATGTTTTTTAGATTGATTGTCTGATATGCGGCTAAGTTTCGCGCGGTCACAAGTGATAATTGATACTGTATGTATGTGAAAATGCATTAATTAATAATAACCGATGAATGAGCGAGGTATAGAATTATAGTGAGCCACGGTGCATGGCGCGCTGCTCTTAAATATTCGCGTGGTAGCTTGCGACGCCGGCAACAGCGCCGTCACTTGTTGCTATGTCGAAAATCGTCGTGATGTCAGAGAACGAAGCTGAGGAATATTCTAGAAGCGTCGAAGGGCACAGCCTTGGAAGATTCTGGAAGCTTCATCGACGTTGCTATGCGGGAATATTGTCGTATATTAGAAATTACGGTGTTGGAAAATTCCTGGACTCGCTGAATCGTGTTTACAAACATGAGTGTCCGAGATCTTGTAAATTTGACAATTTTAAACACTGCTTAAAACTGCTTCAATCCCGAACAAAAATATTTATTCACAATTCATTAAACACTTAATATACAACTTAAGCTTTGACAGCGAAGCATTATTTTATAAAGTATAATTACATGAAAATGTGTACGTTTTACACGAAAATATTTAAAAACCAATTGCAATCATTAAAATAAAATAAGACTTAACGGAGTATAGAAATAAGTTTCAAATCTATAGCTTAAATTAAATGAGGTAAATTTTTCTAATGAATAATTTTGAAAATAAATCAAGATGATTATAAAATTTATAATTAGAAATGTACAAATGGTAATATTTTAATATTAAATTGTAATTTTATAAAATACTTTATATTTATATTCATGTAACGATATCGATTCTTATTAACTTATTTATTAATTTACTAGTTTAATCAATGTATTAATTAATTAGCTAATAAACTTTTATTCTAATTTTGTACAACTACTTAAAAGTATAATTTTATATTATCTACAAGCTCTGGACAATACATGAATATACTTCTAAATATTTATCTCCAAAAATATGTGAAAAACAAGTGTAAATATAAACGAATACTTGCAGTTAGGCATATTTGAAAACTAGCTATTTAAATAGAATATTGAATAGAAAAAAATAATATGTAAATGTTATGTATATATATGAACACATGTTTTATAAAAAGATAAATTATTTACATTTGTAGATAGCAATACTAAAAATATAAAAATAGTGCACTTATTTTCAAGATTGTAGTTTACAGCTTTAGTATAATTTTTTTAAATTTTATTTTAAATTATTTGTTTATTCTGTGTAGCACACAATTTTAAATCTTTATATTATCTGTAGAGTACTGTGTTTATGTAAAAATTTTTGCGTCATTCAAATAGAATTGTAGACTGGACAAATATTTGAAATTTATATTTTCACAATACTTAATAGGTTTCAACGTGTATTTTGCAGTAATTAATAATCTATCATATATCTAGTGCAGGATTTATTATCTAAATATGTACTTCTCTCAGCCTTTGTTTGAAATTCTGTATACTAAAATTGAAACTTCTTAGATATTGAGATTCAAGGCAACCAATCAACACTAAACGGTAACTACGCAGAATCCACAAAAACCATTTGATTTCGCATCACTAATATGAATTTTTAGTGTAAGGACGGAGTTCGAAAGGTATAGTTTAATTGTAAAGTGATAATATTTCAATGTATCATAAAAAACGTATATAACTGAAAATCGTTTATTGACTATAATATTTTTCGGAATATTAGAGTATTATTTTAAATAATCTTGTTTTTCATTAAATGTTAATATCAACTAATCTCAACATAGTTATTAAATAGATTGAATGACATATTAATATAATAATTAATATATAATATTTATGTTTCGTATTTGTTCAGTTACACAAAAATTATCTTAATTTGTTTAAGTTTAACCAAATTATTCTATTTAACTGTATTAATGATTATAAGGTTTTGTTAGAAAAATGTACATTATTATATATTCCGTATTTTTATTGCATTCGGTAACAAAAGTTTATTTTGTAAATAAAGAATAACTTTTTTTATATATTTCGTTTATGTGAATTTATATCAATAAATTGATCGTGTTATCATGGCTATGGGAAAAGCTTTTCGTATTTATGAAAAATCGAGGCCACCTAATCCACATTCGCTTATTTTGGAACATCGAAACCAGAGTCAAACACTTCTTTTTGAATCGCAAATCGTAGCTGTTTTGAGTAAGTTTAATATATATATATAATTAAATGTTAATGTCATCTACAATCATCTTGTATCTATTTAAACATAAATTTTATAAAATAAATTTGTATTATATATTTAATATTGTAACATATCGATGTTAATAAAAATTATTAACAATAAATACCTTATTTGATCATAATGGTGAAAAGCTTACATATTATTTATATTATTTATATTTATATTATTACTTTTAATATAAATGCGTATATAAAGTATATTCATTCAATTGTTTATTATTGAGAAAATATATATTATGCCTAGTATTGATTAAAAAAAGAAATAAACACTTAAATAATAAATAGAGAATACAGAAAAAATACAATTTCTATAAGAACTACATAATGTATAATATTAGTAGTTGATTTTATTATTGTTGACAAAATATTGCTAAAACACAATAAAAAGATATTTTTAGAAAATGGTTAAATGTACACTATAATATATATTATATAATATATAATATATAATATATAATATAATATATATTAATTTAAGATTAGACAAAACACAAAAATTGATTTTAGTCAAGTTTAATCCTGTTAATTTTATTCAATAAATTATACATATTACATAGATTTCATACGTTAACATAATTATTACAGTGTTAGATTAAGCGTATAACACAATGAAACATAAATTATAAAAAAAAAAATGAAATCGGTATATAAAATAGCTATATTTATTACTATTTTATTTTTACATAATTATTTTTCAGCAACATATGAAACAAATTCCTTGAAACTTCAATATACAAAATTATTAGAAGCATATGGATGTCTTGGAGTGCTACCAATCAGTTCGGGTGAAAATACCTTTTTCTATTTAGTTATGATAACAGGATGTTTTTCAGTTGGAAAAATTTATGATTCTGAAATATTTAGAATTACTCAAACTAATTTCATTCCATTACATTATACTCAAACTAATAATGAAGATCGTATTGCTGAAGTAAGAAAAGTATTGAATTCAGGTACATTTTATTTTGCATGGTCAGCAGGATCACATGTTCTTGATATAACTCTAAATGCTCAAAAAAGATATGAAACATATAATACAGATAAACAATTTTTTTGGTAAGTCAAATACATAGAATTTTAATTATTTAAATATAAAAGTAATAAATTATGAACACATATAAATAATTTCATACATATATATAATTAATCAACAAATTATTGATATAAATTATTAGTCATAAAAAGAAATAACAATATAATGAAACTTCATAATAATAAAATTTTTTACATTTTTTATATATTAATTAATTGTAAAAGTCTAAATCTTAATTAAGTTTGGATTTAAATTAATAAAAGTTGAAGGATGTGCATTCTCTATTGAAAAATGTATAAAAATAAATTTTAAATAGAAAAAATTTATTTTTTATTAAGTAATTTATTATATACAAATTTGTCATCTATAAAATGTTTTGAGGCAGAATAAGAAAATCTCTCAATAATAAACTAATAGACTACTTGTGTACTAGAAGTAGCTTTTTCTTTGTTATGGATAATTTTTACTTATATTGCAAAGATAATTTAAACATGCATAAAGTTGTATATTTCAATAAATTGATCTTCAATAAAACTTTTAAGATAACAATACATTATTAATAATAAAATATATCCTCTTCACACAGAATTTTATATCAAATTTTTTCTTGTACTTATTGCAGTTTTTAACATTTTCGAATATTCTAATTAGAGTACATTAATATATTCGACATAAAATAATGTACATATTAATATAAATCAATAAAATATTAAGATATTTTTAAAGAAAAATAGATTATTCAATGATATTGAAAATATAAGTGAAACAAGTACTTAATTATTAATAATTAAATACTTATGTAGTTGTTTGTTATTACTGGATAATTAATCAATGAAGCAATAATTATCAAGATCCCCAATTAATAATTAATATATTATAATAATTTATTTATATAACATCATAACTTAATTTATATGAACAACTATTCCAATTTTAATTTGTACAAATTATTCTTCTAAAAACTTTTTTTGAGTGACTAAATTTGTACAATTAATAAAGAGGAGGCATCTTATGAACTACCGTCAAGGCTTGCTGTTTTGGAGGCGTTTGGCGCACCTTATTGATTACGATCTCAATGGCTTCACTGTTAGATTGCAACCCTGGTTGCAATAGATTCTTATAATGTCGCACGTATGCCTAGTAGATCGATTGTCTGAGGCTTCGGTTGGAGTTCGTGCAAGTGATACTGATACTATAAGTATGTGAAATACACTAACTAATAATAACAAATCAATGAACGAGGTGTAGAATTAGAATGAGCTATGGTGCGTGGCGCGCTGCTCTTAAATTTCCGTGTGATAGCTTGTGACGCCGGCAACAGCGCCGTCACTTGTTGCTATGTCGAAAATCGTCGTGATGTCAGAGAACGAAGCTGAGGAATATTCTAGAAGCGTCGAAGGGCACAGCCTTGGAAGATTCTGGAAGCTTCATCGACGTTGCTATGCGGGAATATTGTCGTATATTAGAAATTACGTTGTTGGAAAATTCCTGGACTCGCTGAATCGTGTTTGCAAGCAAGAGTGTCCGAGAGCTTGTAACTTTCCCAATTTTAAATTCGAATTAAACTGCTGCAATCCCCAACAGTTACGATTCAAAAAAAGTTTAAAATTTACTTTTCATCCAAACCGAATAATATAAAACTTATGTATATACTTGTAACAAAATATTATCAATTATCTACGGAATCAATATAAAATTTCTTTTTTTAATTATTCAATGCATAAATTTATATATTTTTATTTATTTATTCGTTTTAGTTTTATTCAATAGTGGAAATTTTGTTTTAATTTAGGATTATATAAGTTTTATCTAATTTGTAATTATAAATAAAAAATTGCGTATTATTATTATCGTTTTAAATATATGTAAGTATTTATTATTCATTATTGTATACATAATTTAATTTTAAGATTTTAATTATTAATTTTTTTACCTTTTAGTTAATTTTATAAGCTAGTTTATCTATTTTATTTCTTAAGCAAATTAAGTAATTTAATGATTTTTATTACAAAAAAAAACAAATAAGTTTAAAAGAAATAGGATCATTATAAACAGTAAAAATTAAAAAATATTCATTTTATACAACATGCATATTTTCATTTCAAATAAAAAATTTAAAATTCCTGTAATTGAATTTGGTGGATAGTCTTTATGTTAAAAATACAGATAATAGTAATATTTCAAAATGACTAAATAAATATAATTTTCTAAATATTAATTATGTTTTTCCAGGAATCGAGTATTACACGTACATTTATTAAAATTCGGCGTGAGTACAGATCATTGGTTATTGAAGGTAATGTGTGGCAGTATAGAAATGAGAACTGTGTATGGAGGGCATAAACAGGCCCGAGCTGTTCTAATTTCTAGATTAAGCTGTGAAAGAGCTGGAACAAGGTACTTCGTTAAAACAAATATATTAAAAATATATTTCTTGATAAGAAAAATAATAAGTAGCAATTCTCAACCTATAAATTGATTATTTGAACAGTGCTCCTAAACTTAGTTACCTATCTTATTCATATATCACAATGAACCCATTGGTAACCAAATTAAAAGAAATTAATTTATTGTATATGTTGAAATCAAGATAATAACAATAAAATTGAAAAAATGAGTAATACACCGAATCTAATAATAATTCAAAAAAGATATATATACTGAACCATATGTTACATGTTTGCTGTGTACTGTATTCATATGTCAAAAAGGAATATTGCGCAGAATATGTACTGTTACATTTAGTAATTGAAATCATCAATATGATATCAGAAACTCATAGACAAGTTCAATATATAATTAAACGTTATATAGATTACAGATAAGTAACTATTATAAAATAGTGCACGGAAATTTTTTGATATTAAAATATCACAAAAGTCGTGTCACTATTCGCATCATATTTTAGAAATAAGTGATATAAAAAGAAGTGAAATGTTTGTTTGTATGTATAAATTACTTGAAATCATTGTCAAACAGTATAGACTTCTGCAGAATAAATTCCCAAATATGTAGTAGAATTTATCATACTTTTACGTTTTTCAACAGAAATTTATATATTATTTTTATATTCTGTTTACAATATTTTTTAATTGTAATAAAAAATTATATATAAAATATATCGAATGTATATAGCTAATTACTTTCATTACAGAAGGTAGGAAACTAAAATTATTGATTGATAGCAGCATAGTCATACTGAACGCTAGTACTTTTCTTAATTCATTTATTCCAAGGTAGAAAATCAGATTACAAGGATTCATCGTCATTCGTTGTAAACATTTATTTGTAATCAGTACTAATTTACTTAAACACAAATGCTGAATGTATACATGTTGAGATTGCTTCATTGATAACACACGCATACTCTTATGTAATGTATAGCAAATAAAAAAATACTGACTCGATCATAGTTGAATTATTAAAAAGTAACTACATGATCAAGTACAATATACTTTCGGCGCTTGATGACCAAAACTTTAATAAAGAGTTAATAAATAATATGATCAATATTATTTTTAAATCTATAAGTAAATAGGTTTCGGTCTTTAAGTCATATTATCTTTAAATATTTGATACCCGTAAGGAAATAAATATTTACAGGTTTATTTTATTTAATATTCTGACATTTCATTAAATTTGTAGGGCAACTTAATTATTTCATGACCATGTATTATTTAAGTGATTTAAAAAATTAGCTTAACGTTAAATAATATTTAAAAATCACAAACAAAATATATTTCTTTAATAATTTATCTATTATTGATAATATAGAGTACAGAAGTTAACCTAAAAATAGCACTGGTCATTAATACATAATAATTGGTGTTGATAAATTTGCATTGCAGTAGTATATTGTATTTAATATTTTGAAACATAATATTCTATTTTTATATTTATCAGTAAATATAAAATTTATATTTATTCTACTATTACTGAAAGTAAATTTTCATGTGTTATTTAAATTTTTAATATTTACAAATAAGTATATCTTGGTATGCATTTTATTTATTCACGAGACTTTGATAGTACAACACAATTTAATGTCAAACAGTATTTGAACGTATTTATCAGATAAAAAATCTTAAATGGAGTCATTAAGCTATTTCTTCTGTAATCGAAGTCTTGAAATACAGGATTTATGCATTAATGCATAACCAATACTTTCTTTTCATTAAAAAGTCAAATATGTTTAAACTTTAATTATCAAAACTATATTGTAATATGTGATTGTATTATCATTAAATACAGCAAAATACAATTTCTTATTTGGAATTGAGTCAACATAATTCATATATCTATATCGATTTCATATGCATAATAGAAAGTAGCTTCGTAGTAAGATCAGCAGAAATGAAACAGCATAAGTGAACCAACTGGATAACAACAAAAATAATCGCTATATCAATCGTGATAAAAATTATATGTAAGAGTTGATAACTAGGGGAAATAGTTAACATACAAAACACTCAAATAATCGTAATATATAAATGATGTAATTTTTCTGATAAATAATGTTAGAGTTTCAATAATAATGTTATCAAAATTTAAATCACTTAACCAGACACGCATTAAAATTGCTTATAAATAAACAGGACTTTGAAGAATATCAAAAAACGAGTTTACTTTAAAAACATGAAAAAATAAAATATCTAAATTGTATTACCTAAGTAGGATTAGTCTAAATTAAAAATATCTAGTTGAAACAAATGAATATATGTGGCAAATTATAATAAATATTTGACTTCAGGTAGCATTAATTATTATTTTATCAAATTTTTGTTTTGTATACATGTTAAAATAAAACGCATTGAAAATATAGAAAATTTAAGTAAAGTTTATTACGCAAAAATATTTTTAATTTAAATAGAACCTATGGAGGTAAAAACTCTTTATACAAAGAAATTATTTAGTATTTTTAAAAATTATATCTTGCATATATGATTAATTATTGTTCTCAATATTTGCAATGCTATAAACGTAAAAGATATAACTTTTGAAAAACAAATCTTCCTTTATATTAAAAATCGATTATAAACAGTAAAAAAATATAACATAATTATAACAATATGTATAATTTATGTTCTTTAAAAACTAAAAATGATGCCACTTTACTGTTATAAATAAGTGTATATCCGCTATCCATACCATAATTTTTTGTGTAATATTAAATTTTACTGTTGCAAACATATTGTTAGTTTATTCTGTTTTTAATGTATTACAGATTTCGTTTATCATTAAAAAAATGGAACAAAAATTGCAATGCATTTATGACTATATTTAAATAAATTGAAAATATTAAAAAAAATTTTAATATATTTATTATTAAAAACTATTCAAAGAAAAAAATTAATTTAAATAGATATACTTCAATTAGATACTCTTTTATAAGAATTTGATTTAATTTTAGATTCAATGTACGGGGCACAAATGATGATGGTCATGTTGCTAATTTTGTCGAAACTGAGCAAATAATTTACATAGATAATGAAGTATCTTCCTATGTACAGATTCGTGGGTCTGTACCACTTTTTTGGGAACAGCCAGGTATTCAAGTTGGCTCGCATAAAATAAAAATTTCAAGAGGTTTCGAGGTTTCAGCCCCTGCTTTTGATAAACATTTTGTACTATTGAAGAAACGTTACGGACAACAATTAATTTTAAACTTGTTAAGTTCGAGCTTAACAGGCAACAAGGAAGGTGAAACAATGTTAAGTGAACTTTTCCAGTGCCACCAAAATAATTCACAGCATTCTGATATTCCTCATATTGCTTTTGACTATCATCAAGAATGCCGCAACGGAAATTTAAAAAATATATCTAAATTAAAAGATAAGATATTAGTGTTTCTTGAAAAATTTAATTTATTTTATTCTGAAGGTGAAAAAATTATACACACTCAACAAGGAATTATTCGTTCTAATTGTCTAGATTGCTTAGACAGAACTAATTGTGTACAAACTTTTATTGCCTTAGAAATCCTTAAAAAACAATTATTTTTACTAAAATTAAGTAATAAGCAACAAATTTTATCTAGATTTAATGAAGTTTTTCGACAAATGTGGATTAATAATGGAAATGAAATTAGTAAAATTTATGCTGGCACTGGTGCAATTCAAGGAAATTCGAAATTAATTGATGGTGCACGATCTGCAGCCAGAACTATTCAAAATAATCTTCTAGATTCGAATAAACAAGAAGCTATTGATATATTGCTTGGTTCACCATTAAATCTCGATCTTTCTGATAGAGCTCGAATACTTTTGTCAACAAATATGCTACTTGCTCACTCAAAATTACTGCATGAAATGTGCAAAAGATATAAAGAATATATTGAGATAAAAAAATTAAGAGTTAGTATTGCTACATACAACGTAAACGGAGGGAAACATTTCCGAAGCGTTGCTTACAAAGACATAGCGCTGTCTGATTGGTTACTGGACGCTTCTCAGAAATCGATGAGTAAGTTATTTCATCTATACTTCAAAATATAAGTAAAGTATACTTATAAAACTATTTATATTTCTTGCAGAGAAGTCCGAGGAATATCCTATCGATTTATTTGTAATTGGTTTTGAAGAAATCGTAGATTTGAATGCTACTAACATAATGGCAGCTAGTAATGAAAATGCTAGAGCTTGGGCAGATGAGCTTCAGAAAGTTTTATCTAGAGATCATAAATATGTCCTTGTAACATATCAACAGTTGGTTGGTGTTTGTTTATATATTTTTATAAGACCAACATATACTAACTTCTTAAGAGATGTTGCAGTCGATTATGTAAAGACTGGGCTTGGAGGTACTACAGGCAATAAGGGTGCAGTTGCTATTCGTTTTGTATTATTTTCAACGTCATTTTGTTGTATTTGTGCACACTTTACTGCTGGTCAGTCACAAGTGAATGAAAGAAATGCAGATTATGCAGAAATTACTAGAAAAATTGTCTTTCCACAAGGTCAAACTTTAAATGCACACGATTATATATTTTGGTGTGGAGACTTTAATTATAGAATTGATATGGATAAAGAGGAAATGAAAGAATTAATTAAGCATAATCAAATACCTAAATTACTAATATGCGACCAACTAAAGGTAAATATTTTCACCAATATATTACTTATTATAAAGCATATATACTACCAAACCTTCATTTTCTTCATAAATGCATAGGATTTTATAAAAAAATATTGACATATAATTTTGTATGTTCGACATAATTTACAAAATACAGTGAAAATTTATGAATAATTTGTATGCTTCATAGAACTGTATAACCTTTGGTTATTACTAATAATTACACTAATATTTCACATTAAACTTCTTATATTAATTGTTAATTAATGAAAAGAGAATAGTTTTTATTTAATTAAAATAATTTTTTAAAAAGCAATGTATGCATATATGATTATTACACTAACGTGTATTATTTTCCAATATTGAAAAAATATTTAGTTCGTGTATTAGATTAAAATGTAGAATATTAACTTCACGAATTCAAAATAGAGAACAGTACATGCTCTCGGACACAATTGTTTGTAAACTCGACTCAACGAATTCTGGAATTTTTCTACAATGTAAAATCAAATATACTACAATCATTAAGATTTTCGGCATAGCAACAAGCATCAGCATTGTTGCCGGCGTTTCAAGTTGTTACACGAATATTTAAGAGCAGCTTGCCACGTGTCGAGGCTCACTGTAATTCTACTTCTCGTTCACTCATCTGTTATTACCATCAGTGCATTTTCAAATCTATCTAGTATCAGTTATTACTTGCGACTTCGAAACTCAGTCGTATGCCTGCAATCAGCCTACAATATACGTGCATCATTACTAGAATTTGCGATAATAAGTTAGTAAGTTAACAGTGAAGCCATTGGAATTGTAATGAAACACGGTGCGGTGACCATGCAGCCATTCAGCATGCTTTGCTAGTCACCCATGCGCGAATTACATTTGATAAAATCTGCCAAAATAGATGACGCAATACGCTGTCTCCGACTGACCAAGCCTGAGAACGTACGTTCACCCAATAAAATTTAATTACATTGTCAAAGCCAGAATACAGTTCATTAAATAGTCGACTATAACTACTTCAAGTCCTTCCGAACTTGAAGGCTTATCATTTAATGTTCTGGTGTGTGACTAGCTCTCTAATACTCCCATACTCCGTTTGAGTATGTTTACTCCATCTACTAAGCACTACTGATTACAATTACCATCTTCCCATGCTCATTAATGAGCACGGTCGACTACTCATGCTGATCCTTATAACATCAGCATAAACCCGACATTCAACATCCATATTAATCGCCATCACTTCGAAGAAACAACCTCACCACAGCAATAGACTAATTTCCCCTCTCTCATTTGAAGCAAACATAAAACTGCAATATTATAATAATTACTAATAAACGATAATATACCAGAATAAACGATCGAATTAACTCAAGAATATACATTGTACAAACTTTCAGCCCTTCCACTTGTGTTTTTTCCTATTAATCGCCATGGCGAGAGACTAATCCTCTGAACAAATGAACTGGCAGTTCGAGCCACAAAATAAACCCTCATATTCGAACAAATAATATTAAAATAGAATTATTATTTCAACTATTTACTTTACACAAATTGGTCTTAATATTTGTAAATTTGAATTATTTTTTCTTTCTCTCGTTAAGATTCTTAACGATTCATGGACAGATGTATGAGAAAAAAATCGGATAAAATACGTGTATAGTTACGATACTAATGAAATAAAATATAATCTTTTAGTAGTTTAATATTTGGTAGATATTTATTGCTTTTCTAATGGACCTCGATTATACTTGAAATATAAAACTTTACTAAATCTGTACTTTCAACATAGTAGCTTAGAATTGAACTCAGGATTTATTGCGTGGTTAACTGAAATTCATTCAAGACAATTAAAAAATATATTAATTTGTGTTATGTTTTATTAATTTATGATTTCTTTATTACAAATAGTATGTGAATGAAATCTATGAAATACCTTCTACTAAGGAATGCTTTAACGGCAAAAATAACATTGTTTTTATTAAAGATTAAGTATATAAATCTTCATTTATGTATATAAAATTTAGATTTTCTATCTGTATAAATAAATATACATAAAGTAAATAAGCGCGACATATCTATTCAATCGTAAAATTCGTTCGTATTTATGTGCTTTATATGTGAAAAAGTTCATGCAGAAAAAGAAAGTAACATAATTTTACAATTGTCATAATTACTAACATGCATTGTTATGTACTTTTGTTTATTCACAGTTTATCTCTTCATCGTGTAATTTTTTAATATGACAAGTATAAACTTAAAATAATTTGCAATATTTTTTTATAACGAATAAATATAAATGAAACCACCCCTTATTATTATAAATATCTAAAAATAAAATAGGGTGTTTAGAGAACTATAACTTATTTATAACAAACATTTTATATATTTGTATTATACATAATTAGTATTGATTCAACATCCTTTGATTATATACAACACTTTTGCCTATCTTAACCAAGCACAGAATCAGCTTTGACAGATATGTTAGTAGATATGAACAATATGTAGACAGATATGTATGTAGCCTACAAATAAATCGTAGTAAATAATATCTGTTTTATAATAATATAAACATTTACTTAATATATCAAACGTGAACTCGTGTATTCAAAATCAAATAAAGCAAAAGCAAGTGTATTTACTCTCGTATGCAGTATTGATAATTGCGACGCACTATCGGATAAGGAAAAAGAATAAATACAAAACTGGTTTAAAATTTCCATAGATTATATCAATATGTAAACTTCACTAGTCATCAGGATGAAGACAAATGCGAAGTTTCCAATATAATTACTCATTTGGTCGTTAGTTCTCATTACTCATTACTCATTACTCATTGAGTCGTACTATAAAATCGGAACCTTGACTTAAAAATAAATTGCTATCCAGATATCTGAAAGATTTTCAAACTACAATCAACTATCAAAGATTCCAGCAATAATTGCCCTTATAGCTCAAAAAAACAAATTCGACTACTGAAAAGAAATATTACAAATTATACGTAAAATCAATTGTGGTTAAGTACTTTTCATAATCTTCATTTGATTTTTAATTTACATTAGGTAATATCTGTTAATTTGTAAAAACAAACCATATTGTTATTTTTCAAAAACGTAATCTTTAAAATTTTAAATCAATTATGGATGTCAATTTTATTTGCATATTGTAAAAGTTCAATAGTTAAGTAACTGTTACGGATTGAAACAATTGAAAGCAGAATACAAAGTGGGAGAGGTATGAGCGCGCGAACATTTGTTTATAAACACTGGCTAACGAACTCGAAAAACTGCTTCTACATCGAAAGACGAATCTACGACTATAATTCCGTAAGGTAATAACAATGAACCCTACAAAGCTATGCCCTATTGACGTCACGATAAATATCGATATATCAACAGTCACCATTGCGGTATCGGCGCCGCAAGTTTGTACGAGAATATTTAAGGAGCTGCACTTGCCGCGTTTTCTCTCTTGCCAGTACCAATCACGCACCCTCCACATCGTGTTCGCTATCCAACCTGCAATCGCGATTATTGTAGCCATAGCAAGCATCAAGCAGCCTAAAGAACTAATAGCGACGCGACAACTACACCGGCTCCCATGCTTACGGAAGCAACGCACCACGCACGTTTCGTACTACTACAACTACACCGGCGACAAGAGCAGTAACGTCCGACTTGCCCCTCCAGTGCGCGACCACCACCACGGCGACTCATCTTGCAACGAAATGGGATCGCGCCCCACTCTATCGAAATTTCCTTATTTATTCACTCACACCTTCATTCATGCACCTTACAATCATTAACTATTTATTATATTTATTATATTTAATAAAAGGAAAGACAATAAACATTAAAGGCAGTATTGAATAATTGCATTGCCCTTCCACTTGCCAGCAAGCCTCCACCCACCATCATAAGGAGGTTTTAAGTCTGATCCCAGACAGTAACAAATATTCCCAATTAATTACTTTAACTAAATTCTATTTATAAATATCATAATTTAGTATGCTAATGTTTCTCAAATTATTATAACCAAGTACAACTAATATTTCAAGTATACATAATCATTATCTGAAACACATGTACAATTATTTTCTTTTCAATTTGATAATAATGATAATAAAAATAAAAAAAATAATAATAATGTTATAAATAATGTTATAAACTATTATAATATATGAAGTATACTATAAAACTACCAAGTATTAGCTAAGGTATTAATAGAACATTACAGAATTACTGTCTTGTAGAATCAACAGCAGCTTGGAAATGTATTTCAGAATTTTTTGGAAGGATCTATAAATTTTCTTCCTACTTATAAATATGACCTGTTTTCTGATGATTATGATACTAGTGAGAAATGTCGGCAACCTGCTTGGACTGATAGAGTTTTATGGAAACGTCAAAAATTCGTATATGATAAAGGTAAGAAAAATTAATTAAAATTTGTTAGTAAAATTTATGAAAAAAAAGTTATAAAACAAAAAACTAAAAAAACTACATTTGTTTTTAAGATTTCAACGAGGATTGGAATTCTGGTAAATTACTATATTATTGTAGAAGCGAATTAAAGCAAAGTGATCATAGACCAGTAATAGCTACGATCGATATTGATGTTCACTGCGTAGATACAATTAAACGTGATATAATTTTTGAAGATGTTAATAGACAATTAGGTCCGCCTGATGGAACAATAATTTTACGTGTTGATGAAGATTGCATTGATCTAGAAAGTATCTTTGAAGATAATTTTATGAATCTTCTAGTGCAAGAATTTTCTGAATTAGGTGAAATAATACTTGTACGTTTAGTAGGTAATACAATATGGATTACATTTCGAAATAGCGAAAGTGCTTTAGCTGCAGCTAAAAAAAAAATTGTAAATGTCTGCGATCAAAAATTAGAAATAATACTAAAATCGCCTAATTGGATATCAAACGTCCAAAAAGAACTTGATATTCTTGAAAATATAGACAATACAGAAAACCTTGCTATTTTAAGTACAATACCAAGAAAATTTAAATTATGTCATTCCGCTACATCAACGTCTCCTAAATCAATTCCTCCTGCGAGACCACCACAACCCGTAATATCTAAAAAACAAAATATTTTTCGCCCAACATTATTACAAACTAAACAGTTGAATAAACAACCTATCGAAATTAAAAATGAGGAAATCCCAGAGATTGTTGCTATTACTTCCGTTGATAATTCAATCAATAATCCTGAATCAATTTCAATATATACACATTCTAAATTATCAAATCAAGTCGTGACAGATCCTCCACCTTTACCACTACGTGATCAAACTTCAACACCTTCAATTGCGTTATCAGTACCACCAATTAGTTTACCTCCTCCAATACCGGTCAGATCATCAGGAAAACCACCAATACCTGTACGAAATAATGATTATAATAAATCTTGTATTTAAAATAAACTAGCTATGTATAATTTAGACTGTAATGCAATACGTTAAATAAAATGTATTTACTTTAATGCTGCATTAGAGAAGATTCACAGTATTTATTACTTAACTATAAAATCAAATAAATATAATATATCGAAAAACTAAAGTATATACATACATAAAGTTATATTCAAAATTATATATGTTATTAAACCAAAATAACATTATTATTATAATAAAAGTAACTGATTATATTAATATAATATTAATTTATATTAATTTTTACAGCATCATTTTTGCAACAATACTTGTATTTAATGAATTTTGTATTTTATTTTTGTTTTAATAAATATTTTTGTTTAGAGTAATTTCTAATAAAGAGATTCGAAACATATTTAAAATAAAATGTAATGATTTTTTATTTATAATTACTTAAAATAATTGTATATATGAGTAAAAATATTAAATATAAAATACTTTGAAGTACAATTATTTATTGTAAGCAAAAAATATTTAAATATTTGTAATAGAATCTCAGAATTTATGTAACAAATAAAACCTTTGAACTCAATGAATAATTCCAATTTTTATTATCCATCGTTCCTTACCAGCATCATGTATTAATAAAAATAATTTATTTATATTTTACATTTATTGAAGTAGTTTTTAATTGTTACGGATTGCAGCATTATTAAGCGTAATAAAAGTGAGAGTGAATGCTTCTAACCGAAAAACTCGAATTCGACTACAATTCATAAAAGTAATAACAAATGAACCCTACAAGTCTATGCCCTGTTCACGTCACGATAAATATCGGCATAGCAATAGCCACCGATGCGCTATTCGGCGAACCAAATTCGTACGAGAATATTTAAGGAGCTGCTCTTCACTCTATCATCCTCTTACTAATTCAATCAAGCAGTCATCAAGATCAAATCACCGTCCTACAAGGTAACACCATTTACACACAGATTATCTCAAACTAACACGTAAGCTATACACATTCAGCTTACTACTACCATACAGATCGACATCAATAAAAGTAAGATACGCTATTACACACGTTCTTACGTGCCATCAATACACTGAGATCGACTCTACACGTAAGTCACGCTATTACACACATTCTTACGCGCCACCACACTGAGATCGACTCCACACGTAAGCTGCGCTATTACACGCCTTTTTACGAATTACTAACACACGGCTCTGTGAGTTAAGTAAGCAGCAATACCTAGACCACGGCATCATCATTGCCCTTCATCAGTGACGTCACACATCAATGCCACAACGGCTTATCGGTGGCGTCAACACTCCCTTTTCACACCGTGATACTCTTCACGGCATTATTACCCTCCATCAGCGCATCTCCCACTACCACTACAAGTCATAACCACGAGTAGGATAATTACGCGTCACAACAAGAATAAACTTACAAGTTTATTATCACTCATACTAGTTGAGGAAACTCTCACTTATTTATTGTATCATTCATTCAATCTCACCTCATTAGACCACTGATTATTTATTATATCATTATATTCAATAAAAGGAAAACCAACTCATATAAAGGTAGTATTGAATTATTGTATTGTCCATTCCACTTGCCAGCAAGCCTCCCTTCATCATCTCAGGGAAGTTTTTAGTCTGATCCCAGACATTAATATTCGGAACATTATCTTATAATACAGTTTTAACTTAGTTATGAATGTTTATTTATTTATTTATGCAATAATAAAATATAGATATATGAAAATCAATGAAAATTAGTTTCTTCTAACATTTACATAGGATCAAAATGTTTCTTTTATATATAATTTATAATTCGCTTTTTTATCTCTAAGATTGCTTTAAAAAATTTAATTAAATATACTTAATTTTTCGAACCTTCATTTAAATATTTCTAAAAAATGTAGAGTTTATTTTTATTGAAAAAGCAGTTTCGTTAGAACACTGCATAAGTTCTATAAATAAATTAAAATAAAACAGTACATCCTCAATCTTTAATATTCGTAATTAGCTATATGTATTTCTAATAAAAAAAATTGTTTCTATATTTTAAACTTAATTTTTTTTTAATAAAATTATGTTCTCATAGAGATATGACAAAATATAGAGAAGTATTTCAAGACTGCTTTATATTCAGAAAGCCAATTAAATGATAGCTAGGATAAGATTTCAGACTACATTGATAAAAGTACAATAGAACATCGACATTACGTCTAAAATTAAGAAAATTAGATTTAATAAAAATATTAAAAATCAAGCTTATTCAGTCATTAATGATAAAGAGAAATAGCAATTTTACGTAAAGAAAAAATTGCTAGCGAGATTAACACAAAAAATACTAATACTCAAGGCAACTAAGAAGGAGAATTGATGCTTTATTTATAAGTGTTCGTGTTCGGATTTAAAGGGTTAGCTTATGGCTCGAACTGCCAATTCAATAGTTCAGTGGATTAGTCTCTCGGCAGGATAATTTTAAAGGAAATCAATAACGGACAAGGCTGAAAAATATAATATATTTATTTAAAAATAAGGTTAATGAGTGTAAACAATTATTATAATATTGCACTGTTGTGTAGAAATTCTGTTGGATTATTCAAAAGATGTGTTCTTGTGATTTTTATGCCATAAAGGCTTCTTTGGATATTTCTGTCTTGGTTATGCTAGGTTATGCTGATGTTGTCAATGTCAGCTGATGTCGTCAGTCAATTACAGTATACTTGCACTGACCGGCAGTTACGCTTGATGGAGAGCGAAGTGATTTTACGAATGAGCTTATGTTGTCGAAAATGTGGCCACGCGGCGTCTTTACAGTATACTTGCACTGACCGGCAGTTACGCTTGATGGAGAGCGAAGTGATTTTACGAATGAGCTTATGTTGTCGAAAATGTGGCCACGCGGCGTCTTTACAGTATACTTGCACTGACCGGCAGTTACGCTTGATTGAGAGCGAAGTGATTGTACGAATGAGCTTATGTTGTCGAAAATGTGGCCACGCGGCGTCTTTACAGTATACTTGCACTGACCGGCAGTTACGCTTGATTGAGAGCGAAGTGATTGTACGAATGAGCTTATGTTGTCGAAAATGTGGCCACGCGGCGTCTTTACAGTATACTTGCACTGACCGGCAGTTACGCTTGATTGAGAGCGAAGTGATTGTACGAATGAGCTTATGTTGTCGAAAATGTGGCCACGCGGCGTCTTTACAGTATACTTGCACTGACCGGCAGTTACGCTTGATTGAGAGCGAAGTGATTGTACGAATGAGCTTATGTTGTCGAAAATGTGGCCACGCGGCGTCTTTACAGTATACTTGCACTGACCGGCAGTTACGCTTGATGGAGAGCGAAGTGAACTTTACGAGTGAGCTTATGTTGTCGAAAATGTGGGCACGCGGCGTCTTTACAGTATACTTGCACTGACCGGCAGTTACGCTTGATGGAGAGCGAAGTGAACTTTACGAGTGAGCTTATGTTGTCGAAAATGTGGGCACGCGGCGTCTTTACAGTATACTTGCACTGACCGGCAGTTACGCTTGATTGAGAGCGGAGTGAATTTACGAATGAGCTTCGCCTCATGGCGCGTTGCGCTTAAATGTGCATGCGGCGTCTTCAGCGCCGGCAACAGTGTCGATGCGCGTCCCTTCCAGAAATTTTCCTTTGGCGTGAGAAAACGAAGCTTCTAGAAGTTTCGAAGGCGTCCCTTTTTTGTGAGTGCTGGCAGTAAATAATATTTCAAATCGTAAACTTGCTCGGACTTGCCGAGTTTTGTTTGTAAACATCTTTCTCGAGTACCCGCCTTGGTTCGCGCGTGCGGATCAGCCTAGGCACACGTGGTGGTCAGCCTTGCTGCACGCGCGGTCAGTCTAGGCGCACATGCGGTACGCCGGACTGTGTATATGACCTTTCTTTTGTTTGAAATTCATGAGACTGCTTCAATCCCGAACAGTTCGAGAATGCAAGAACATTTTCTTTTTTTTGTCAGTGCAATAAATCATCTGGAACGTAACATCGTAAAATTTGTATTTGGATTTCAAAACTTCGCTTGCTCAAAATTATCAAGCACTAGTGTCATAAAACATCTGGAAAAAACAATACCATAAATACAGAAAAACCTATAGTTTAGACATCTGCACTTTCGTTTCGCTCGGTAACTACATCAAGCATTACTGCAAGCAGACCTTCCTTCCCCTTCCCACTGTCTACAAGTTGTAATGCTGTCACCAGATGTGTCAGCGGTGCCCCCCCCCCCTTTCTGCTGCCCACATACAATACCATAAACACGGGAAAACCTATAGTTTAGACATCTGCACTTTCGTTTCGCTCGGTAACTACATCAAGCATTACTGCATGCGGACCTTCCTTTCCCTTCCCGCTGTCTACAAGTTGCAATGCTGTCACCAGATGCTGTCGCATGCAGCAGCAGCAACGAGAGATCTGCTCATCATGAAGACCCAGAGACGACTAGGCCCTTAATTAACTCCGAAGCCAAAAGCGGCGCTGACTTCGCACTATAAGGGAGGAGTCTCTGATTGGACAGAAAATAAGGGAAGGGGTTCACGTCAAATTCATAGTCAGCAAAATGTATTTAAGGGGCGCAATTTTCAATACTCATTTACTTTCATTACTTAACTCTACTTATCACTCGTGATATTTAATTGTTTTCTCTCTTTTTTTGATATCTCTCGTTTAGTAATACTCTCTCAATATATTAAACCCTTGAGACATTTCATACTCAGTTAAATTTAGTGAAAGTCGATTTAACTCTATTGCGGGAAACGACTTACACTACTTCGGATTGTCCATTAACACTGGTACTGGAACAGTAGTTACAAGCCCTGGAAGAACGACGACATAAGCCCGTATGTCCACTAACGCCGTTCAAGAAACTGTCGTTACATGTTCCAAGGGAGCGACGACAATCCGCCTATCAGAGTCCGAAGACGAGTCAACGATTAGTCTTCGTAAGTAGTATTTTTACTACAATAATTACATATATATTGAGATTCAGAGTATTACATCGACAAGCACTAAGGACGATGAAGCTCCTCTTAAAACGACAGTACGGAATAAATTCCAGTACGCAGCGTCAAGTTCGCGCCCGCAAAAGGGGTGTCCCTTTCAGCAACCCTCACCTTAGTTCAAGTTCGGAAGCTTATGAAATTAAGCAACACACAGCGCCAGTGTCGACAAATCAAGTTTCGCGCCATTCTGCGGTAACATTCAGTCATAACGCTGCATTCATAATCTTAACCACACACGTGCTCATTCAAACAGCGCTAGTGTCGACGAACGAAACTTCGCGCCATTCGACATTTATATTCAACAATCAAGCTGCATAGATTACTGTACGTTTGCCTCCGCAACATATTAATTCAATCCAAGAATTTAGTTCTATAAGTAATAATAGTAATACTAGTCAAACTTGTCATTAATAAATAACAGAATAAAGAGCATATACTTCAGCCATATCATGCTCTGTCTGTCTGCCATATCTGTGCTCAATTTCATTATTCAGTTTAAATTTCAGTAGTATGCATATATTGAATAATAATATTCAGTAGTATATTGAAATAATAAAAATATTTCCAATAGTGGTATCATAACGCTGAAAATCGTAAAAAGTTTGAACTTTTACAACTGTAAATTAGAATAAATTATTGTGAAATATGTTTAAACATCATAAAATGAATATAAACCTCTTGTAATATTTTAATTCTATGTTTTGTGAACCAATAAATTACAACTGTAGAAGAAGGAATAACATTTAAAAAAGTTAAATAAACTAGACTATCGCATAAATTTATATTAAAAAATAAACAATACTCTTCGAAAACAGTATTGCTCAGGATTGAACTACCCAGAAATATAAATTTAATGCTTTATTTAATGTGATTTCATTACATTTTTATTTATTATTAATACGTAATATTTGAAGTATTCGTTATGAAAATTGTCGATGAAATTTAAGCCTTATGCTGTATCCGCATAACCATAATGGAAAATTCAAGAATCTACTAAAGCATGCTTTCCGAGAATTTGACAGGATTTTCAAGAATTACAAACTCTTAATGTACGCAATCATATATAAGGAAGAACGGACGACGAAGAAAATCAGTCTTGTTGAGTAAGTCAAAGTGAAATTAGTGCAAGTCATAACAGTTAAAAGTTGTACACGTCTGTCTACGGAAATCCGTGCAAGGTATACTTATTTGTTTACATTATTTATTATCTATTGCTGGGCAGCTATCGGTGCACCCTCCACAACTTGACTATAGTCAGTCCGCATTCAGGACGACGACATAGACTGACATCTACAGCAATCTATTTGTATCATATATTATTGCGACTCAGCTCCGACAATATCAGTCAGGCCTTCGCAACTTGATTGTTATTACAACATATCGCCAACATTATCGGTCTGGTAACTCGGGATAGACTATCGTCACCTCGGCGCAGCATCGGCAGTATCAGCCGGGTTTCTGTAACCTGATTATTATCAGACCGTAGAAGAAGCTGCCGATACTGTCTGGGAATTCCGGTGATGCCGTTATTATTGTGACACAGTGCCGACATCCTCGGTCAGGACTTTGCAACTTGATTGTTATCAGACCGCTAAAGAGGCCACCGACATTGACTAGATAGTCCTCACAATTCATATCGCCAATGAGAGCGCCCATGGCCACACGTCTCTGGCGACTTCTTCGGTAATTACAGTTATGTTTCGCCAGTACAATAAACTGCCTACAGTATGCAAAGACCATTCTCACCTTGCACACCGGGACGATGTTTTACAGTTATTGCCAACTGTTAAATTCACGACGATCTCAACAATTCTCATAACGATCGGTAACAACAACTACCAATGTAACATAACCTTAAATAAAAGTCACTGAAACCAATTGTGTTTACACTGAATTGATGCACTAACATGTCACTCCCCCCCCCCCCCCATTACCATTAAACCGGTGGTACGGTCTAATCCAACTACCTTGGTCTTCGAACCATTCTGATGGCTGGAATTCCAAACAAGTATACAAATTATAATTTTAAAGCAATCAATGGCATGATTTAATATTAAAATTAAAATAGAAAATACTTTAAAATAAAAATGCATAATAAAACTATTCCAAAAATTACCGGTAATGAAGATGAGAAGCATATCTTATCATTTGATATAATTAGTTAATACTGTAAGTATAGACTGCTGTAAACTCAGCATTACAGAGAAATGAAAATTTATTATAGTGTTGTTCGATTTTAAAGGTTTAGTTTATGGCTCGAACTACCAATTCAATAGTTCAGTGGATTAGTCTCTCGTCAGGAAGGCAATAATAAGTGAAAGGGCTGAAAAATATTATGTATTTTAGTAAAAAAATGTTTATTATTTGTTAATAATTATAATAGTAATACTGCAGTGTTGTTGAGAAAGGATTATTCTATTGTAGTAATGAGGGTGTGTTCTTGTAGTCTTGATTATCGTAGATTCTATGGATATGACTGTATCTTGAAGTTGAAGTTAGGCTGATGTTGTAAATATCAGCAGGTGTAGTCAATCATGCTCATGAGGTGTTTGAATCAAGTATGTTTGATATTTGGAATAACTATACTTGATATGGTGTAAAATGTTTAATGGAATTTAGTGAGTAATCAATTGTGTCATTAATTATTTATGGGGGTAGGAAGGAGTCTAGTCACAGGTAAGAATCATTAATGATCAGCTTTCGAGCTCTTGAAGGATTTAATGATATGTATTTATGGCGGATTAGTCGATCTATTGTTGTCCTTCCTTGACAACGTGTTTAACGCATACCGACACTTGTGTCGGCTGTTGAGGGCCTGTACGAGGTCGAAGCGTTGGTTCGACCGAGAGAATGTGAAATTGCCCGATTATTCTTGTGCGAGGTGTGACTAGCTTATTTATTAATATAAAAAATGTACCTTGTAAAATGATGACAAGGTGTGTTGTTTTATTGCGAGGCTAATGTTTCCTTTAATTACTATATCAACTGGCTACACTGTAACTCACTTCCAAATCTGCCGATTTCCTTTTATTGATGCACACGTGTATTATTAACCAGAATGCCGACCACGTATATGGCCACGTGTCATCTTCACAGTATACTAAAACACTGAGAGGCAATTACATTTAAGTGGGCGCGAAGTAAGATTATAATGAGCGTATGAGCCTTTTGAATACGCGCACGAACCGAAGGCTTGATCATTCCCTGGCAGCTCTGCTGAAAATACCGACCGTTCTATGGCGGTCCTGCTGAGTGCAGATCGAGACCTGTGTACCATGGCTTCTACTGGTAGAGGGTTCACTGTGGTCGGTTCACTGCGGTCGGGTCACGGCAAGGTGTTAGCTGCAAGCGCAGTTGAGCGGGGATGGTTCGGCAAGAGAGCCGGTCAGCAAGAGAGATTTTCAACGAGAGAGCGAGGTGCGTCGCGTGTTTGCTTTATATGCTATATGCCACTTAGTTGGCAACAAAGCATCGTCGTTATAGCACTAATTCTTACACGAGGCGTAGAAAGAAAAATCTAGAACCTTCGAGAATTCGTTAAAGAAAAATAGAGCGTAATACCTTTGTATGATCTTATAATTTATTAGATTTTATGTCGTAAAACTTGTTCGGACGTGCCAAGTTTTGTTTATAAACATACGTCCGAGTGCGCGTGCCGTATGCCGCACAGCGCGTATAACCCACTTTTTCTTAAATTTGTGGAAACTGCGTCAATCTCGAACAAGTGTTATCTATTAAATGTGCTTAAAGTATTAAATTGTTTTAAAAAAATAAAAAAGAAAACAATATTTTACTAATAAGAACTTATAGCAATCTGTGTTGAAATGAATAAAAAATTACAGAAAATAAATAATAAGTCAAGTTAAGAATTATTTTAGATATTAGAGTACTTTTCATATTTGTGATAAGCTTTAAAACTAAGTGCAAATCTTGCTAGCTTTTTTTTTATATTGCCTTCTTTTATAATTATCTTTATGATATTTATTAAAACTACAAAAAATAAATTATAAGATAATAATATACCAGCTATCCAGATAAACATAAAAGGATAAATTAGAACGGAATACAGAATTTTAAGATTAAATTTCAAAATAATGAATTCGATTGATATCAAACGAATGTATATTTTAAAAAATACAACATTTGTGAAATGTATGCTTATTATTAATTTCGGAAGTCGATTCAAATGAAAAATGATTATATAAATATATAATACCTTTAACATGTTGTGTTTGTGTATATAATATTTTATTAGAATATCTTGTTCAGCAAAATTAAAAATACATATACATGTATAAATTTGGATAAATATACCTATTTATCTAATACATATGTTAAACAATATCTAATTCATTTTATTATCTAAAATTTCTATTATATTACTCAGTAACTTTCTTTCGCATAATCTCATTCGTAATACAAGTTTACTCCAATTTTGCGAAGTGTTCTCAATTAATTTAACATCATTCTGGAACATTATTAATAGATTAATTTTATTTTGCATTTACATTGAATTTTTTAATCATATCATGTAAAATATTATTGATTATGTCTTATATTGAGTTTATTATGAAATATTATGAAATAAAAATACCTGCTCTGATGACGGATACTTTGATAATAAAAGTTTGAGTCTCGTTACAATATATTTTAAAACATTTTTATCTAGAGCTTCAAAATATACACTTTTTGGGTTCATAAGATCCGACGTTTCACTAGATTTTATCCAGTAATCAAGTTGTTTTTTATTCATATTGAGTATACGAAGAAAGCCGAGTAATTGTGAAGAAATTGGCTCTGATTCGGGTTTTATTAAATATTCATTAACTGATGATAAACCTACTTTTAAAAGTAGAGATTTTCGCTCTTTTTGTAAAGCATCCACTTTACTTATACTAAGACGAAGTTTAAAACTATCCTATGAATGAATACCAAATATAAAAATTAGTGCACTATTATATTAATTTATTAATTTAGATGCAATTGAAATAAAAGTTTCCTCATTTATTCAAATTCTTCTTTTCTTTTAAATATATTAAAATAAATAATTAAATAATCATAAATTTTTTTTGTATTATTTAAATATTAATTAACTAAATTTTGAAACAATTAATTAAATACTTGATGATATTTATCAAGATTTATGTTTGATCGAATATAGGTAGATACAGTGATAATATAATAAGGAAGGTAAAAATTATAAATTGTACTATTTACCATAAATAAAATAAAAGATTATGTATCTGTAATATAAGGCTTCTATTTCTTAAAAATGGTTTATAATAAATAAAAATTCAACAAATAATTGAATAAAATCGATAATATTAAAAAAAAAATGTATAGAAAAGAATAATTAATATTGTGTTTGGCTACTAAATAACAAGCATGTAAAATTATCACAATGAGGGTATATATTCATTTATATATTGTGATGATGATATGAATATATATCATATATATATTTATCAGGATATATATATATATATATATATATATATTCAATATATAAATCCACAATACCCATTTGCATTAATACGCAACAAATGTAATGTGTATGATATATTTGATTTTTAATTAGTAAAAATTACCTAAAAATATAAAGGAAGAAAAATTAAACATTTAAAAGAAATTTTCTTATTTTTTAATTCTATGCAAAAGAGTATCATATTGAATGCTCGAAATTTTATAACATTTACAATGTTGCAGCTACTTTTTTATAGAATCAAAAGAAAAATCAATTTTTTTTATTTTCAAGTATATTTTCTTATTATAATTGAAACTATAACTATCTATAATTTAATTGTACATCTATAGCTACCAATTATACATTTCTTGAACTGCATTAATTTCGCGTATACGTTATATCATCAATGTTTTATATGATATCTGATTACACTATTCAAATATATTTCAATGACTGTACAAAGATTTGTAGACATTTATAAAAAAACAAAAAAAAGTTGAATAATGATTATAATTATCAAATACAAAACTATAAATAGAAGGAAAAATTGTTTTTAATAGATATAATATTATAGTTAGATGCTATAAATGTATTTTGATACATATGAAATAAAAGTTAAAGTCGAGAATATTCTGAATTTCACACTTTTCAAAGTGCATTAAGCCGCAATTACAAATTTTCGTAAATGGGAAGCGTTCCAAACACGTAATTTTTCCAACTCAATTTTTTCTTTCATTATTTACACAGAAATCTTTCATATAATCACAACACAAATAGGCATTTATGAACTATTTACTACAAATAAAATATTCACAATTGAAGAATATTAAACACATTAATATTGTTCGAGAATGCGAGACCTTTTCCTTTTTTTGTCAATGCAATAAAACATCTGGCAAGTAACATCGTAAAATTTGTATTTAGATTTCAAAACTTTCATGCTCGAAATTATCAAGTACTAGTGTCATAAAACATCTGGAAAAACACAATACAATAAACACGGGAAAAACCCATAGTTAGACATCTGCATTTTCGTTCCGCTCGGTAACTACTTCAAGCATTACTGCAAGCGGACCTTCCTTCCCCTTCCCGCTGTCACCAGATGCGTCAGTGATGCCCCCCTTCCCGCTGTCAACATGCTGTCGCATGCGGCAGCAGCAACGAAAGGTCTTCTTGTCATGAAAACCAAGAGACGACTAGGCCCTTTATTAACTCCGAAGCCACAATAGGCGCTGCCCTCGCACTATAAGGGAGGAGTCTCTGATTGTACGAAAAACAAGGGAAGGGGTTCAAGTCAAATTAATGGTCAGCAAATGTATTTTTGATATTTCTTTCTTAGTAGTATACTCTTGATATTTCACTTTTAGTAGTACTCCCTCAATATAGTATACCTTTGAGATATTTCATACACGGTTAAGTTTAGTGAAAGTCCATTAACACTGTTATTGGAACAGTAGTTACAAGGTCTGGAGGAACGACAACATACATCGTATGTCCATTAACGTAGTTCAACGTTTAGTTTTCGTAAGTAGTATTATTACTACAATAATTACATATATTTGAGATTCAGAGTATTACATCGACAAGCACCTAAGGGCGAAGAAGCTCCTCCTAGAACGACAGTGCGGAAAAGATTCCAGTACGCGTCGTCAAGTTCGTGCCCGAAAAAGGGGCGTCCCTATTGGCAATCTTCATCTTAGTTCAAGCTCGGACGCTTATGAAATTAAACACCAAATAGTGCGAGTGTTTAGGAATCAAGTTCGTGCCACTCTGCAGTAACATTTACTCATTACGCTGCATTCATAACCTCAACCACACACGTGCTCATTCAAACAGCGCTAGTGCCGACGAACGAAACTTCGCGCCATTCGACATTCGTACTCAATAATCAAGCTGCATAGATTACTGTGCGTTTGCCTCCGCAACACATTAATTCAACCCAAGAGTTGATCTATAATTAATAATAATAATAGTCAACCTTGTCAACAATAAATAACAGAATAAAAAGTAAATACTTCAGTCACATTTATATTGTATTATTATAATTATACTTATGACCTTTCATTGCTACCACACAACACCCGTGGTCTTTGAGTTGTCAACGGCATCAAATTGTACCCGTCGAACCGGCCTTGATAAAACAAGTCGGAACGACGAGTTGTATTTTGTACAAATATATAACTATAAGATTACAGATGGAATTTTAATTAATCTTTGAAATTTTGAATTATAATAGGCATAGAATTGATAATTCGAATGTTTGGAATTCAAGACACCTGGAGGTCAACAGACCAAGATGATTGGATTAGACGATACCCACTATTTCATTAGTAGCAAAGTGTGAATGAGTGAGAGGGTAATGCTTCAATTAAATAATTAACACAATTGGTTTTCGTGAAATTTATTTCGTTTTGAATTATAAACATGCAAATGTGATTGACCGTTGGTAGTGAGAATCGTTCAGACCCTACCGTTCCTTGTTGGTAATTGCATGGAATTAAACGGGCACTCAGTGGATCCTTTGCAATAGGTAGTTGCAGAATTGCATGCAGAAAACGCAATGTTTTGTCCGGAGATCATGATTGGGAAGACTAGTCTTTCAGGAGGCGCATGGCGAAAGCGTATCGCCTCGTCCGGAGTGTGAATGGGAAGACTAGTCTTGCAGGAGGCGTATGGCTAGAGAACAGAGCCTCATCTTGAGTATGAAGGGGAAAGTTCGTCTTGCACGAGGCGAAAGGACAGAGCCTTGTCCGGAGTATCAAGGGAAAGGTTCGTCTTACAGGAGGTGTATGACGAAAGCACAGCACCTTGTCCGTATATCCGAGTGGGAAGACAGTAGTTAAGACGACTCTTCTTGATTCACTCAACTAACTGCCCTTGTAACTGGTATCCCTTCGTACACCCGTTCGCAAGAGCCTTGCAATCGTATAGTACCAATCGCGGCTGGTGTATTTGCACCATCAGTGCCGTACGAGACTAGCGTGTACGTGCTTTCAATATTTGGTTTCTCCTTCAATTAAATTCACAAAAATTCATTGTCTTAGCTAATTCTGTGATGAGTGCGTTGGTGGTACGCTTCATGTAATGTAATTCACTCTTGTAATACAATCAGCTCTTAAATGGTTATAAATAATTGTGACTTCACTGTTGACTTACTAGCTTATTGTTGTAAAGTCTGACAGAATTATGTGCGTATATATTGTAAAACTGACTGACTGGTGTAAGGCGGAGTTTAGTTCCTGTCTAGAGTAATAATTGATAACTGATTGATTGAGAAATTTACAGTGAGCCTACAAGCCTGTTGAATACGCGCATGAAACTGAAGGCTTATTCGGTCCGTGGCGACTCTGTTGAGATATATTGATTATTCCATGGCTGTCCTGCTAAGGCAGACCGCGATCCGTGCCATGGCGTCTTCATTAAGAAAGCGAGCTTGTCGCATGCATCCTTTAAATATGCGCACGGAAGATTACTTAGCTGGCAACAATGCATAGGTGTTGCCATGCCGAAAGTCTTGCATGACGGCAGAGTCAAAGCTCTAGAACGTTCGAGAACAGTAGAAAAACAAGGCTCTACAAATTTTGTAGAAGTCAAACGACGTTGCTATGCGAAAACTAAATAAACATTACAGGACGTTCGCAAGCAAAGGCTTCAATTTTATCGAGAAATTTCGGAGTCAATGTTTACGATCTTGCGAGCAATAATTTACAAATTTAGGAAAATTAAATTTCTTATGAGGTCCTCCAACCCTGAACAGGTAATCTGTAATATTATGTTGCTATAAAATAAATGTAAAAAAAAATGAAATTTTCAATAATTATAAAAAAATTCAATATTGTTAAGACGTCTGCTACGATTAAAACTAAAAAGAAAAAAAATACAAATAATCATTCAAATAAAAATATTGATAAGGAGTTGTTTGAGAATGCGAGAAAGTAAAATGCAATAAAACATCTGGCAAGCGATATCGTAAAATTCACACTAGAATTCAAACCCTTTTGCTCACAATTATTTGTACTAGTGTCATAAAACATCTGGCAAGCGATATCGTAAAATTCACACTAGAATTCAAACCCTTTTGCTCACAATTATTTGTACTAGTGTCATAAAACATCTGGCAAGCGATATCGTAAAATTCACACTAGAATTCAAACCCTTTTGCTCACAATTATTTGTACTAGTGTCATAAAACATCTGGCAAGCGATATCGTAAAATTCACACTAGAATTCAAACCCTTTTGCTCACAATTATTTGTACTAGTGTCATAAAACATCTGGCAAGCGATATCGTAAAATTCACACTAGAATTCAAACCCTTTTGCTCACAATTATTTGTACTAGTGTCATAAAACATCTGGCAAGCGATATCGTAAAATTCACACTAGAATTCAAACCCTTTTGCTCACAATTATTTGTACTAGTGTCATAAAACATCTGGCAAGCGATATCGTAAAATTCACACTAGAATTCAAACCCTTTTGCTCACAATTATTTGTACTAGTGTCATAAAACATCTGGCAAGCGATATCGTAAAATTCACA
>NW_011948461.1:53243-130630 GCF_000503995.2 Ceratosolen solmsi marchali | reverse complement strand
TAAGCTGTTCCCGCCACAGGTGGCGCACAGCTTCGCATAACCTCTATTTGGCGCTCTTACGCCCAACACTAGAGTCGACTGTACACGTGTGAAATAAACCCGCCAACAGTGCCGCGTTCAATTAACGCACCACAGCAATCATAACCTCCAGTGATAATATTTAATAGATTATAACCTGCTTTATACATAGGTAATTTATTTCAACACTACAAGATTATTAAGAAAACCAAGTTCATTTGTAATTCACCTTTGTAAATCAATTTAAATAAATAGAAATAATAAAGACTTATGTTAATTATTAATCAGTGCATTCACCCTTTACTTGCCCGGCAACCCCACATAACATCTAGTGGGTTTTATTGTTCTAAGTTAATTATTACACGTTTGGCTGACGAGTTGAATTGTGGAATTAATTTCCGAACAGAGTAATCTTTAATTAACATCGATATTTTAATATCTCAGATATTTTTACATTTTTTTTAGTAAACATTACTTATATTTATAAAATATAATAGTCACACTTTTTTTGTTACTTTAATTTAGATTTCAAATTTAATACAATATATAAAAATGAAAAATTTTAATGTAAAAAATAAAGATGTTTTCATTTTCAATTATATTATATTGTTTAGTTAGGGAGCATAATTATTTTATAAGTCCGGAGCTTTTAGAACTTAAGTGTACGATTAACAATAAAACCAAATTTCATTTCATTTACATACAGTTTTAGTAACACATTAAAAATACGATGCACAGAGAATCATGACCAATTTTCATAAACATAATGTCAAGCTAAATAAAACAGTAAGTCATTGCTTAAAGACTTTCATTTGATTATTGAAATAAAGAATTTTTTAAATATATTGTACATAGTCTATATTTATATACTCTCAGAAATGAATATAAGTTTTAGTTTCATAAAATTTTAATATGTAACTTACATTTTTATTGTTGTTATAAACGAAACCTGAATGTATGAAAAATTCAGAATTACTTTGAGATCCATAATGTATAAAAATTTGATCACCCATTTTAAAATTTTTCATTGCATAGCATTCGCAACAATTAGTATTCATATTAAAATTTGTTGTAATCTGAAAACCAAAGTTATTTATTTTGATGAAATTAAATTTCGTATTATTTAAAGTGAAAAATATTTGTAAAATTTGAATATTGTAATAAGAAACACTATCTTTCTTATGAACAAGTTCTTAAGAAATTTTCATGAAATTAGTAATATTGCACTATTAATTTCAATTTCAGTTCTTTTGGAATCACATGTTGATACCCTAAAGAATTTACTTGATTAATGAAGGATGGGATTAGTTTTTCGAATGTACAGAATACAGATTACATTATAGAAAACTTACCTAGTTATCAAATTAAGAATGCATTGTATAAATTATTGTTTCAACACGTTTAGCGGATATGAAGGGAATGAAGTTGTTATAAATTTTTTTTTATATTTTATGTCATATAAACCTAATGATATTTACAGACATTATTTTTAGAAAATTAATATAGTACGTGAAATATTTTTAATTTCAGTTGATTATCTTATCAATTAATTAATATATATTCTTTCCTCGAACCCTATTATGTCTCATAATAACAATGCGATATAAAATAATAATAGATAATTCAAATTATTATAATTGTACTGTAATTAATTATGTTTATTTAAAAATCTAATACTCTCGTTATTCTCAAATAATATTATAAAGTAATTAAATTTTCATGGTTAAACTTACTGCCTTTTAATCGTAAATTGTTTTGTATAGTAAAATTCTGGAGTAAAGCTATTTTAACAACCTATTTTTAGTAAACTAATTTAGCTGTTTTTCTATCTATAAAGGACTATATTAAATGATTTGAACGGTAGTTCCGCATATTAAATACAATATTTTATTATGCTAATTTATATAAATAGATGGACATGGAAGACCCATCCTAACTAAAGATATCAAAATAATCGATGTTACTTTTCTTGTAACATTGATTATATTAAAATAAGAACCAAGATACAAAGGCAGAACATTATAGTAGATATTTGAATTGCATGTTCTGACATAGAGCCCGAGAGTTTTTATGTATAGTCATGATAATCTATATTGGGATTATTAGATATAATGGTTTAAACTTCGAGATATACAGAGTTTTTTGGAAGTAATTATATAACTAACAAATATTTATGTTTAAGGCAGTTTAATTTCTGCATTAAATATTACAGGATAAAACATAGCTTTTTCGTCTGGTCTTGTTATATATGTTATACATATGATAATTTACATAGGCCAAACTGATATTATATATTATATTTATAATTAGTAATACTTTAAGTAATGGAATACATACCGTCGATTAATATAAAGGGTAATAAGTAAACGGAAAGTTATCAGAAGAGAATTACACTTATTATAGAAAATCTAGGAGAAAACTTGAAATATTACCTAAATTTATAATTAATTGGCAGTAATTTATATAGTGATTATAGTTCAAAATAGTTACAAACATTACACAATTTATAAGCTAGTGGTTAGCGATATAACGCGTTTCTTATAATATATATAATTACTTTGTCTAAATACTTGCGTTATTTATATCGAGTAATTTACAAATGATAGTAACATATTAGTCATATATTTTTTGGTAAGAAAATTTGGGATTTTCTCAAATTATCTGCCGGTTAATCGCTAATAATGGAAATAAGATTTTTTAAAGTGATGTAAATAAACTTAATTAATTTTGTAGAATCTATCTTGGATGAAGTGAGAATGAATAAATTTTATTTATATCATGGGGAAGTGGATTTGATTCATAAATTTGAAAAAAATTAAATTACTTTAAAGAAAAGTGGAACTAATATTTGCAAATTGTTAGGAACATGTTCGTTAATTGCAAACAGTATTACCTACGACTGATTATTTCATAATATTGCTTGCGATAGTACAGTAGATACAGTAGAACTATTTAGTATAGCTGAAGTCGTATATCATACAATTCCAGAGTAAATTTTTTTTTGATAGAATAATATAATAGAAAATGGCTGCTGATTTTGATAATTTCTAAAATAAAAATATTAATGTGTTCTTGAATTCTGAATTTTGTGTTTTAACATTGGTATTAGTAATCATGTTTATAAAATAAAAAATGGAGTTGATTTCATGAAAGAAAAAAATGTATTTAAATAAAGCAATCTTTATTAAATCTGATTCCATGAAAATACTTTATATTCATTGTTGACTAGTTTTTCAGGGTAGAAAAATTTACATTTTACCAAAATCCTTCTATGATTTTCGGACTTGATAAAACTATTATTAACGCTCTAAAAAGGACTTGAATAATCTATAGATAATGTGATATTAAAATCAAAAAGGAAATGCGAAAACCATATGTAACGAGTGTTATTTTATTATCCCCGGGAATATAATTTATATAAAATAAGCACACTAATTGAGAGAGAGAGAGAGAGAGAGAGAGAGAGACTTGATATGCAACTAAAATATAAAGAACCTGCAAAAAATTCTGATATTCAACTATTTCTTGAAATTATAACTATAAGTCATAAGGTTGTAGGTATTTTAAGAACAAATGGTAATGCGACAGTGACATGACTAATAGGGCACATAATAACATCCACAGGGAATAGGTAGCTACAGCTGGAAATTTGAGTGGGTCTATTATAGATTTAGAAATAAATACAGAAATTTATGTAATTGAATTCTCCTTTTTTCATTAAAATTTAATGAATAAAATTAATAAAAATATTTTCGTATTACTTGATAGCACAACAAACCACATAGATGGACAGAAAGACATATAGGGTATATGAATTATATATATATATAAATTTATTTTTATTATCAACTCAATTTAAAATTATACTTAAAAAATAGATATTTTATATTTTGAATTGCATTATAAAGATTAAACTCTTAAAATTTTAATTGAAATAAAATAGAATAATACCTACTTTTCCATGTTCATGATTACACAAATCCCACATTGGTATTAAGCTATGAATCATTTGTAAATTGTCTTCGCTTGGAATTATATTTTGTCTAGTCATAACGGTTGATACTGCCCATCTATAATATTTTCAAATATTTAATTAATTGTGATACTCTCCTGCATTATTTAAAATCTTACATTGATCTTTGATTAATTTATTTTAAAGTATTTTGTCAAAATTAAGCTCTTCGTAATGCATTTACTTGATTTAAACTATTTCAAATTCTTTTAGATTCATACAATATATATTTAATGAAAAATTGCTTTTATATTATTTTATTTATTTGATATAAGATTAAATTATTAAAATATAGAAATAACATAAATTATTTATAATTATAAAAAACGAAATGTTTGTAATTTATTATGTATATAAATTGTAAAATAGATGCAGCTTGTTTGTATTAACATTGTAGGTAACCAAGTAGGTAGTAAAGTAATTTTAAGATATAATAGAACAATGATTTAAATGCAAGATTTTTTATAAACTCTCATGCGATTACTTAAAACTAAATATCAACTTTTTGCATAAAATTTAATTTATAGTATAAAAATATAAAATATAACATTTTTTAAAAATAAAACATGTTTTAAATTTTTTAAAATTAGTATTTATCATTATATCTTTTAACCTTGTATTGAATTACTATTAACATCTTAATATAATTTTTCATATGACATTATATGTTGATATAAGATGCATGATTTTACTATACTGATTTCTCCATATATTAGTCTCATTCCTTCCTTTATTTTCTGTTTTATTAGTTTCTATTTTTAGAACAAGTATTTTAAGAATATTAACTTACCGGTACTCTTCATAACTAAATGTATCTCTCAATAATTCAGACACTGAATTCTTAGAATTTTGAAAAATTTTATTAAAATAGGAATATTGTCTTGCTATATTTCTGCATTGCTTTAATGCTGCATCTAAAACAATAGTTTTATTTAATGAAATAATGTTTTATTATATTTTTTAATACAGTTATTATTAAATATTATGTGAATCAGAATAAATTAGTAAACATCAATTTTATTCTAATAATGTTTTAAGATCTTTAAAAAATTAAAAATAATATTTATATAAAGATTTTTTCATATTTTATAAGTTATACTTCGTATTATATTAATAGTAATATATCTGTCTGGAAACAGACTAAAAAACCTTCCTGTGATGTTTGGTGGGAGGATTGCTGGCAAGTGGAAGAGGAAGGCGCATTTATTTAATATTAACACACAGCATATCTGGGTTTTTCTCTTTATTTACAGACTACACAATGAATAAGATTCTAAGATGGTGCTGGGAATCTGAGACCTTTTTCGCTTTTTTTTACGTGGCGATGGTATTCACTACCTACAGCAGTTGGAGATGTAAATCTCTGGTACTTCTTTGAGTAGTGCCACGTGTTCGTAACGTTTCAATATCTGCCCTTATAGCAGTAACGTATAATACACTTATGGCCGTTCGCGGGACCTCCTTGCTATAATAGCTGCCCTTATAGCTGTAACGTATATTACACTTCTGGCCGTTCGCGGGACTCGTCTTTGTTCTAATATCTACCCTTATAGCCGTGACGTATACTTCACGTGTCGCCGTTCGTGGGACCTTGGGATTTTATCTCTGTCTCTTATAGCCGTGACGTATATTTCACATGTGGCCGTTCGCGGGACCTCCTCGTTTTTTATACCTGCCCTTAGAGCCGTGATCTATATTTCACCTGTTGCCGTTCGCAGGACCTCCTTGTTCTAATATCTGCCGTTATAGCCGTGAAGTATATTTCACCTGTGGCCGTTCTTAACAGAGCAGTGCGAGACTGGCGTTCTTGCACTTTTAATATATGGTTTTCCTTTCAATTGACTTCACGGTAATTTTATTTGTCTCACCTAATTCTGTGATGAGTGTGTTGGTGGTGTGCCTCTAGTTTAATATTCACCTTTGAATTACACTTAGCACTCGCGTCTGCTTAGATATAGCGCACTTAAATGGTTATAAATCCTTATGGCTTCACTGTTGGCTTATTAGATTATTATATAGAATATTATAATAGATGCAGAGTTTGGCGGAATCACGTGCGTATATTATAATTAATTTACTGGTATGTGGAGGAGTTTAGTAGTTGTGTGGTTAATAACTGATAACTGATTGATTGAGAAATACTGATGACCGATAACAGATATGAACAATTGGTAAAGGTACAGTGGGCACCGGTGAACGGCGAGCTCCTCTTAAATATTAGCGTGGCAGCTTGCAATGCTGTTAGCAGTGCTTGGGCTTGTTGATAGGCCGAATGTCTTGATGACATCAGAACGAGGTTATAGAAAATTCGAGAAGTCGAGAATGACACAGCCTTGGAAGGTTCGAGAATTTTCAATTGTTGTTATGCCGAAATATTGTAGAACGATAAACAATAAGGCGTAGACTAATAGAGAATTCGTGGAAGCAATGTTTACAAATATAAGCATTCACAAGGATATACTTTCCCCTTTATACGATTTCTTCCAAATTGCTTTAATCCCAAACAATATCTATTATTTCCTTTTAATATTTTAGATTGAAAAATATTATGTCATATTTTTACAAAATATTATTTATATTTGCAGATTCGTACTTGTTCAGTACCTTATAACTAATAATTCTTGTATCAAAATATTGCAATATTATTGAATTATCAATATATTTAACAAACTGGAAATTTATCAACTTATAATGCCTGTTATCAATGCCTCCAATGATAATATCTATTCGCTATCCTTTTTATAGTTATGAATAAAACATTATTTATGTTAAAAGTAGCAATAATATATATATATATATATATATATATATAGAGAGAGAGAGAGAGAGAGAGAGAATATGGCTTATCTGATTAAATATATTTAAATGTATTTTTAATTTAAATATTTAAATATTAATTGTTTCCAAAAAATATCATATTATTTGTTTAAATCACTTCTTTTTTACACTAAACTACCATAATTATCTCTATTGAATAGCCTAATATATACAAAATAAACTACAATAAAAGTGAATAAAATAACTTCTAAATATAAAAACACACGATGCAATATTTGACAATGTCACAAGTATTTCAAATATAATTAGTAAAAGCCATAAATAAAATATTAAAACTCAGTAATTAAGCTACAAATATAATTATACAATCGCGCTTTAGTCTGTGCATCAAAATCTTTTATGATACTTTGATATTTTAGTTCAGTGTATTTACCATTCAAAGTCACCTAACCCATCTAACCTAAAGTGAACGATGAAATTTTATTATTCAATGACTATAAATATATTAAATCGTTTAAATCAGTTACCCAAAATATCACATACTACAATTAGTAAAAAAACTTATAACAGTCATTTCTAATAAATATAAACCAATGTTAATATAATCAAAATTTAAATTAAAATTTTTAATTTCTCTATATCAATCAATATATTACAATAATACTATCAAAACGCTCTAATATTATTGCTTAGTTTATATATTTTTATGAAAATGAAATTGTATACAATATATAATTGGTATTTTTAAGATACACAATTTTGTAATAACATTAGTACTGTTCGGGATCGATGCAGTTTCCACGAATTTTAGAAAAAGAGGTCACACGCCCGTTCGGATCAGGACGCGGACTCGGGCGAATGTTTATAAACGCAACACGACAAACCCGAGCAAGTTTTACGACATGAAATCTAATATACTAAAAGATCACGCGAAGGAAGAACGCCTACGAAACCTCTAGAAGCATCGTTTTCTAACGCCACAAAGAAGTTTTCGGTATAGCGATAAGCGGCGGCACTGTTACCGGCGTTGCATCCTGCTGCATGTATATTTAAGGGCAGCTCGCCATGTGGCGATGCTCATTGTAATCCTTTTTCGCGCTCACTAAATTGTAATTGCCGCTCAGTGGTTTAGTATATACTATGACGACGACATGTGGCCATAAATTCGGCAGCTTAGTAAATAATATACGTGTTCATTATTAAAAGGAAATCGGCAGATTTAGTAATGTTTTAAGTGAAGCCAGTTGGAATAGTAATCAAAGGGGACATCAATTACGCAGCAACTAACACACCTTGTCTGCAGGTGCAAGGTACATTTTTTATATTAATAAATAAGCTAGTCACACCTCGCACACGAATAAATTCTGGTTCTCTCGGTCGAACTAACGCTTCGACCCTGTACAGGCCCACTAGGAACTGACACAATCGACGGACAACAATATAATGAATAATCGACTACAAATACATTTCATTAAGTCCTTCAAGAGCACGAAGGCTTATCATTAATTACTCTTGTACGTGACTAGTCTTTCTACTGCTCCCATAAATAATTTAAGACATAATTGATTACTCAACAAGTTCCATTAAACATCTTACACCATATCAAGTATAGTTATTCCAAATATCAAACATACTTGATTCAAACACCTCATGAGCATGATTGACTACACCTGCTGATATTTACAACATCAGCCTAACTTCAACTTCGAGATACAGTCATATCCATAGAATCTACGATAATCAAGACTACAAGAACACACCCTCATTACTACAATAGAATAATCTTTTCTCAACAACATTGCAATATAATTATTATAATTATTAACAAATAATAAACATTGTTTTACTAAAATACATAATATTTTTCAGCCTTTTCACTCATTATTTCCTTTAAAGTTATCCTGACGAGAAACTAATCCACTGAACTATTGAATTGACAGTTCGAGCCATAAACTAAACCCTTAAAATCGAATGAGTACAAAATTAAAATTGACCTTTCTATTATAGTTAAATAAAATAATTCAATTTGTAAAAAGAAAAATGTTTATCTTTAATTTTTATAATACTTTTGAATATACTTAAAACTAAACATTATCTAATAATTTGTTACCAAAATTCGGACTGTCTTTTAACTCCATCATATCATTAATATTCATGTACAATACTGTATTGTAATTCTTAGGGAGAATATTTAAATAAGGTTTCCACTTCGATTGTTCTTTATTTTTTTCTATTAAAAGAGCGATTGCTAAGCCTATATACGGCATATTTTTAATTAATATATCATTTTGAATATCTTTTATTTCAAACGCCGCAGTGTGAACATTAAAAATTAACTTTCTTGGGATTTCAAGGATGATGTCGTTCTCTTTAAACTCAATTTCAGCTTTTAATCCTAAATCATAATTAGGAAATTCACAAATGCTTATACCATACATTTTAGCATCATGTTGTTTTAACCAGCTGATAAATTCTTCAATTACATCGATTCTTTCTAAAGATTTCACTTCTGTTTCTTCTAATTTTTTAATTTTTTCTAAAATACTAGATATTTCTAAATAGTTATCCCATATTCGATTTAAATACGATGGATCACTGCAAACTAAAACATAAATTATTTTAAATTATCAATGATGAAATTTTCTAAACATTACAATAACAATATAAATAGTAAATATAAAAAATATAATTTTTTCATAGTAATTTTTAAATACATTCATAAATAATGAGTATTTAAAAAATAATTATAACTAACACACTTATTTTTCTTTTTGCAAATCTAAAATTATGGAATATAACATTGAACTAGTCTTTTGCTAAAATATAATGTATATATAAGCCTATAAAATTATCATTATTATTAAATAAAAATATCATATAAAATAAAAATATCATTATTAAATAAAAATTGTATTAATAATTTCTTTTTCAGAATATTCAATTCTATTTCATTTTGTTCTGTTTTTATTAATTAAAACCTGTATAAAATTATAAACGCACATTAAAAAAAAATCTAATAATTAAATTATATTTTTCAAAAAAAAACGATCACATTAAAGATGATGAGAATATAACTAATTTCATACGAATTATTAATTTTTTAAAGAATGATAATTTAGGCTATAAATTTAGGGTCTATCTGAATTTATGCAATTTCTGAATCAAATTAATTTTTGATTTAATATAAAATCTTATGATATATTTATATTACTATTTCAGAAGTTACTATGAATTTGATATTCAATGGCAAAAAATTACTAAATTAGCTAAGTAGATTCAATTTCAATTTTTATTCATTGTTTTATAAATAAAAACTAATAAAAAATAAAAAATAACTACTGAAATCACAATATATTAGTATTGAACATATATTATAACACATTTATTGATAAATATATCCCGGCAAATATAGGTTTTGCAATATTTATAACTATATATACTGAGGTGTTATTTTTAAGTGTTAATTCTATTTGATATAACTTATAAATTCTCTAAAAATTCAGTGGAAATTCTGATCTGATATTAATAATTTTATATATATTATAACCTAATTTTTTTCACTTCAAGAATATATTATAAAAGTTCTGCGTTAACGCTATGCTGTTGTTGCCGTAATTCACATTGTAAGAGAAAAGCCTAATTGTGATAACAGATAAATGAAGTATTGGTAACTTATTATAATTAGTAAATATTTTATTTAATTATTTATATTTTACATATCTATTACATATTTTTAAAAATGAATAGAATTTCTTTGATAATCATATTGCAAATATGATTGTCATCAGTAAAAGAATAATAAAATACGTTTACGTATTGTTAACGTTTTTCTTTTCGCTAGTCGTTTTTTCAGTGTCCTAATTTCATAAATTGTATATTTTATTATCTGAAATATCAGTGCTAAAACTATTTTATATGAGATACCAACGAAAATGATTTCATATAAACAATATCAGATAATATCAGATAATATACGTCTTCTGTAATGTAACTGACGCTTCGATAATTCAAATAAATGATTTTATTTTACTAAAATATTGATAAAAAAGTTATTAAATTTTTTACAAATTCAATTTAAAGTAATTTAATAAAAAGCGGTCTGTTTAGAAATTTTGTTTTGACATATTAATAAAAATCTATTTTGAAGCAAAAGTTTTGTTACAAATAAATTACTTGTTACTTGTATTTTATTGGCCTTAATCTTCATTAATATTTATAAAAAAAAAAAATGTAAAAAAATTGCAATAACATAAAAATGGTGTTTAATACATATGAAACATGTAAGGCAAGTTTTATATTTGTTGAACAATTGAATGTCTAATTGATTTCTATAAGTCATATAACCGGTTAACAAATAACAATTAGGTATGAAAAATTTATTAAACCATTTTTTAGAAACAAATATCTATTAATACTGCTACATTAATATAATTATTAAAAAAAATTGAATATTCATTACTATAAGTTAGAAAAATAGATTAACTGCAAGAAATATATTTTATTATTATGTTAAAAAAATGGTTGAGGCAATCATTATAGGTGGTAATATCTGAAAGAAGTATAAATGATAAAGTAATTTTTGTTACTAGATAATATTTTTTTACAGAAGAAAATCGGAATGTCTCAATGTACACAGGATACTATTAAATTCTATATATTATATATTTATATATAATATATAATATAAGCTCTATATATTAAGAATGATGAGCGATATAAACTATTTTATATTAAATTATTTTAAAGTTATGCTAAATATAATGATAGTATTATAAATGTAAGACAGTCATTACTATTGCAAATACAGGATATTTTTGCTGTATGAAAATCAGGGTGTAATAAAAAACAAATTAATTACAATTAACAGTTTTGAATGTTAAAATATATTGTAATGCATTATCAACTCGATTACTTATATAATTATAATGAATTTATAAAATAAAATATTAGTAAATTGTTGCTATTATTTATTATTATAATAATTCTATGAATTAAAAATCAATAAAATCATGATTTTACTTGTTATTAACAAATTATTGAGTTGTATTAAATTATGTAGAATCCATAGAGCCATGAATGTGTTTAATTCTATACTATTTATAATAGTTTCTCACATCTCTTATAGCATTTGTTTAACTGAAAGTTAAAAATTGTACAATAGAAAGCTATGTTTTGCATGGATTCCATAACACAACTATTGTCGAGTCATATTAATAAGTAAATAATATTTACTTAAGGTTTACAGATTAAAAAACAGATTCTTATCTGGTTACAGACAAGATGGATGTTGAAAAAATCTTCTCTACACCTAATGAAGTTAGGAAATTGTTTATAGATATTTAAAAACGGAATACGAAATTTCATGGATTATTGTTTTTATTAAGAAATAGTTTAATCAAAATTATATAATATATTTATTACTCTTTTATGTTAATGTATTCTAAAAAAATATATAAAAAAGAGAAATGTTGTAAGTAACTCATTTAAATTTCTTCTTATAATAACATACTTCGGTTTACTATTGAATAACAATTTGAAATTATTCTTATTTAAATACCATAGAATATTTGTTTTTTATTTCCTTTATCTTTCTGCTGACATTTGGACATAATGTCAATGATTAATATAACGTAACTAGAATTGTCTATAGACAATAATAAATTTATAATTATTAATAAATTAATATTTCAAAAAATTCGATTGCGGAGTTGTAAATTATAACAATGACTAGAAAATAAACCAGTAAACACTTTCATAGATACAAAAATAAAATAATTCAAATATTAATTATATTCTTTACTAATGAATAATTCCGAAATTATAAACGAGAGTGAATTTCTTTTATAAATTATTCATATTTTTTATATTCCAATATATTTGCAGTAAAATATTTAAATATTTTCCACAATAAAAGGAATAGAAGCCAAAATATGATTTTTAAAAATTTAAAATTATTTCCTAAACATTTGGGAATAGCATATTTTATTAAGATATGAAAGATGACAAATAATCATTGTTCGAAAGTGATGTTATTTTCTGGCTCGAACTGCCAGTGTTTCTATAGCTTTAACAATTTGCCCCCCGTTCTAGCAGATCCTTGAGTGGAAGTCAAGTGAAAGGGTTATATGAAGGTGTATTAGGTGCAAACTTCTGTAACATATAATTTATTAACCATTACATTTATAACATGCATGGTTCACTTTGTTGTAGTCGTGAAGATGTCGTTGCTGTTATTGATGTCAGCAAAAGATGTTGAATGTTGGGTGTGTGCTGATGTTGTAAGGATCAGCATAACTAGTCGACCATGCTCATGAGATAAGCATGGGAAGATGGTAACGGTAATCAGTAGTGCTTAGCAGGAAGAGTAAATTATACTTAAATGGAAGAGAATACCAAAGTCTCTGTGGTAGTTGTCACGCAAATCGACCATACTTCAAGGGGAGTATGGAATTATTAGAAAGCTAGTCACACGCAAGAACGATAGATGATAAGCCTTCAAGTACGGAAGGACTTGATACAACGTATTTATAGTAGACTATTTGATAAACTGTAGTCTGGCCTTGAGAATACAATTAAATTGTATTGGGTGAACGTACGTTCTCTAGCTTGATCAGCCTGAGAGAGCGTAATGCGCCACCTGTATCGACTGTAGTGGGGTGAACGTACGTTCTCTGGCTTGGTCAGCTTGGTAGAGCGTATTGCGTTACCTGTGTCGACTGTTGGAGTGAACGTACGTTCTCAAGCTTGGTCAGCCTGAGAGAGCGTATTGCGTCACCTTTTTTGGCAGACTTTATATGAAACGTATTCGCACGTGGGTGACTAGCTTGTACAAATAATAAAATGAATGTACCTTATGAACTACTGACAGGGTGTGCTGAATGACTGATAGGCTGACGCACTTTATTGATTACAATTTTGATGGCTTCACTGTTTTCTTGTTGTTTTCTTGTTAGTGTATGTTTTATTTGCACTTCTAGTGGGATAATTCACGTATTAGGCTGATTGCCAAGCATGTGGCTAAAATTTGTAGTTACAAATTAAACTGATACTAGATGGATTTGAAAATACACTGGTGGTAATAACAGATGACCGATTGATACAGAATGAAACTATAAGCCTGTTGAATACGCGCACGGAAACCGAAGGCTTGATCGTTCCGTAGCGGCTCTGCTGACACTTACGGACTGTTCCATGGCGGTCCTGCTGAGGGCAGGCGAAGTCCAATGCCATGGCCTCTTCTGGTAGAGGGTTCACTGTTAGATCGGTTCACTGCGGTCGGGTCACGGCAAGAGGTTCGCAGCAAGAGAAGTTCAGGAAGAGAGCGAGGTACGCCGCGTGCTTGCCATATATATCCACGTGACGGCTTACTTAGCTGGCAAGAAGGCATCACTGTTGCTGTACTGGAATCTTACATGAGGCGTAGAAAGAAAAATCCAAGAGTTCCGAGAATTCGACGAAAAAAGACAAGATGAAATAACTTCAGAGAATTCCGGGCGATGTTATAAGTCGAAGACCATATAAACATCGTGGGCCATTTGAAACCAAAACATAACACAAGTATACGAAAATTCTTGTCCAAAGTATTTACAGAAATCTGAGGTCTAAAAAGCCGGCGATGCCGACAATCGGCGGTCATAGAAATTGCTTCAATCCTGAACAATCATCAAGGTGGTATTTTAACTTTAAAAAGCAAAATAGGGTTATACTTGAAGAATAATAGATTTTATGCAAATGATTTTTAGAAACAATTACATTTTATATTCGTTTATTAGGATACAATATAATTAATTACATACAACAAAATTAAAACTCTTGTTTCTGAATTACAGTATGATGAAAAATCGTGAAATTTCAATTTTATTCATTCTAAAAATATGTTGCAATTTGTCTTTCATTTATTAAATTTCGTATATTTTAATAATTTCAAAAATGTTCAATATTTATGACAAGATTTAGAAATTTTGATAAACATGTTCGGGATTGATGCAGTTTCCACGAATTTTAGACAAAGTAGGTCACCTGCGCTGTACGGCACACGGCACGCGCGCTCGGGGAGTTAAGAAGTTTTCGGTATAGCGATAAGCGGCGGCACTGTTGCTGGCGTTGCATCCTGCTGCATGTATATTTAAGGGCAGCTCGCCATGTGGCGATGCTCATTGTAATCCTTTTTCGCGCTCACTAAATTGTAATTGCCGCTCAGTGGTTTAGTATATACTATGACGACGACATGTGGCCATAAATTCGGCAGCTTAGTAAATAATATACGTGTGCATTATTAAAAGGAAATCGGCAGATTTAGTAATGTTTTAAGTGAAGCCAGTTGGAATAGTAATCAAAGGGGACATCAATTACGCAGCAACTAACACACCTTGTCTGCAGGTGCAAGGTACATTTTTTATATTAATAAATAAGCTAGTCACACCTCGCACAATAATAAATTCTGGAAATTTATATTCTCTCGGTCGAACCAACGCTTCGACCCCGTACAGGCCCACAAGAATAGGTGGGGCAAACTTACGTTCTTTCTCAGCTGAACCAACGCTTCGTCTCTGTACGGTCTCTCTCTCGGTCGAACCAACGCTTCGACCCCGTACAGCCCCGCAAGAATAGATCGGGCAAACTTACGCTTTCTCGAACTAACACTTCGAAATTGTACAGGCTCGCAAGAATAGATCGGGCAAACTTACGCTCTCTCGAACTAACACTTCGAAACCGTACAGGCCCTTAAACAGTCGACAGATGATAGAGCACGCTCTCTCGAATTAATACTTCGTCATCGTGCATTCCCTTAAATAGTCGACACAAGTGACGCAATACGTCAAGTACATTGTCAAGGCCAGACAACAATAGATCGACTACAAATACATTTCATTAAGTCCTTCACGAGCTCGAAGGTTTATCATTTATGACTCTTACCTGTGACTAGCCCTTTCTACTGCCCCCATAAATAATTAAAGACACAATTGATTACTCAATAAATTTCATTAAACAGCTTACACCATATCAAGTATAGTTATTCATACATCAAGCATACTTAATTCAAACATCATCTTCTTATGCTACCTCTTGAGCATGATTGAGTACACCGGCTGAGATTTATAACATCAACACTACCTCAACTTCAAGATACTCAGTCATATCCATAGAATCTACGATAATCAAGAAAGCAAGAAAACACTGTCATTACTACAATAGAATAATCTTCTCTCTCCACAAAAGTGCAATATCATTATAATAATTTACTAAATAATAAACATTGATTTTACTAAAATTACATTATATATAATATGTTTTAGCCCTTCCACTTATTATTTCCTTTAAAGTTATCCTGTCGAGAGACTAATTCAATGAACTATTGTATTAGTAGTTCTAGCCATAAACTAAACCTTTAAAATCAAAGAACTTATTATATATATTATGAATATGAAAATAAATGATAAGAAATTTATATATTATATGATTTTTGCAGAAGTTAATTACTATTATTAAAAAATATCAAATTATTTTTTATTAATGAAAATAGAATTGAAAATTAATAAAGTTGTTAACATATTTATGCTAATGCAAAACATGAGTTTATTACAAAAAAAGAAATGATATTGATGTTATTTTATAAATAGAAAAATATGCAATTTTGTTTGAATATAGAAAATTTATAATTTTTAATTTTTATTTAATTTTATTATCTGAGAAATAAAAGATCCATCCGATGTCATACATTCTTCTGGAGTTATGAGTTATGAATACTATTGCAAATATGAAATGACATATTTAATTGCATAACATATGTATAATTGTGACAACTGACAGTCTTGATATTTAGATTTAATGGAAAATTACTATATTTAAAAAACAATCTAATATTACACCATTGAACTATATATTCATTTTTCACTTGTAGGCTTTATAAACAATTATATTATTTGTAAAAGACATATAATCTAAATATATATATAAATTAATATCACTATGTATTGAAATAAGTGTGTATATGATAACTATAAAATGATTACTCAACAAATATAATTTCATAAATATAGTTTTTGTAAAAAGTATGTTAAACAAGATTGTAGAAGCAAAATATCATCAAAGATATCATCAAAGTATTAAGAACAGCAATTTAAAGTAAAGATAGATTAAGAACAACAATTTATAGTAATAAGGTACTAGATGCTAAATAAGATGAGCAAATTTTGTGCAAATCTTTATTTGTTTGATTATTTATTGGAATCATCTACAAGACTACATAAATATGCAAAATTAAAAATAATTTCATATAAAACTATCCGTGATTTAAAAAACATGTAAAATTATATAAGAAAATAATTTACCAATTACAAGATTTAAAAGAAATTTTGTTTATAGTCTCGTCAGAATTTATTTAAACAATAATGTTTTGAATGATATTATTGATTTCATGTATATAAAAAATGTATATAATTAAACACAGTTTAACAATAAGTAGAAAAACAAAAATGTAATGACTGGTATAACAGTTGTTAATTAAGTTTGATATTTATTATAAATAAGAAAGAAGTATTTTAAATATACAGTTATTATTGAACTTATTGATTAAATAAAAATTGATCTGTAATTTTCTTAATAATGTGTATTTATTTATATTTAAATGAAATTTATAAAACTACTTAAAATTAAGAATTATGAATTGTATGTTTGAAATATATTTATAAAATAAAATTAAAGAATAATTTTATAAATATCTCTCTCAAATATATTAAATTTCTATAATTTCTTTCTACTAGAATTTCATTAACTATAAATTTGAAAAGAACTTTTATGTCTCAATAAAAAAGACGTTAATTTATAATTTATAATATCTATAAGAATTTGATCGTTTCTATACTTCTGAAATAAGTAACACAACAAATTCTATACACAGCAATATTAATTTTTAATTTATCAATTTTTGTTTGAAATTCTTTAACATTGAATAACTGTTGTGTAATTTTAAATTCATATATATATGAATATATATAATACATAGTAAATTTTTTATACATTATTTTTTATATGTTATGCAATTTTCACTCAATATTTATATTGAAGTTGAATTATTAATTGAAAATAAACTATATTTAATTTTAATAAATACTTTAGTAAATGAATGATAATATTTATAAGTAATTATGATTAATATTTTGTTATTGTTATAATATCTTTTATAAATGTTCAGAGATATAATTTTTATTAGATACAAATTTAAACATTTACATACTATGAAACAGCTTTTCACATTCTAGATTAATTTGATTTGAAAAATCACGTTTTTTATTACAATTTTTTTCCCCCATTTTAATTACAATATATCCTTATTTCATGAACAAATATATATTTTGAAATTTAAATTAGACATAAAATTATATAAATACTATAAAATAATTAATTCACTGGTGCCACAAAGAATTTTTCAATATTAATTTATCTAGAATAATTTTAAATCTAAATTCACATGGTAATTCTAAAAATAAAAATCCAAACACACGAACTCGAATATACAATTTACATTAAAAATATTACTTCACATATTTGAATTTTTTTCTTATATATTTAATTAAATTTATTTTAATTTGAAAAATAAAGATCGTCTATTTTTAAATACTAGAAAATAAAGAAAAAAAATTACAGAATAAATGTGTGTTATTAAACATTGGAAATTATATTAAATCAAATATTAAAATAAATATATGAACAATTAATTTGCAAAATGATAGAATATATTAATCTCATTTTTAAAAGACGATTAAGTACAATGATTTAAATAATTTAGTTCTAGTATTCTGTATGGTCTAAAATTATTAAATTATTAATATTATATTTTTCATTCAATATTTTCATCTAAATGTTCAATTTTGTATTGACTTCTAAAAATCTTATAAAAAACTAATTAAAGGTAATCAGAATAAAGTTTTAATTTTTATATATTTCAATTTCTTAAATTCATACGATTTTAATGAATTAGAAATTCCAAAACAACGAAAGTAGTTTGAATAGGGTATATAGGTGAGGCATGCGCTATTCAATTTAAGTTTATTGGCTTTAAATAGTGTGCTCTAATTTGAAAGTATATACAAATATAGCAATAATGTTCGTGATTCTATAATTTATTGTAAAAAATCGTAATAGAACAGTTTAAAATTATTTCTCTAAAATAATTTTTTATTTGTATTGAATATAAATATACATATATATAAATAAATATAAATAGCAAATGGTGAATAAAATATGAAAAGTTGAATATAACGTACATAAATAAAATAATAAAATAAGTAGCTATGTTCAACCAATAGTATTTTAATCAATAATTAATACAAATATTTAGTTTTAAAATATATTTTATGTTTTACTTTGTTTAATTTTTTAATTTATTTTATTTTCAATAAATGAATGTCTTTTATAATTTTTTCTTCTAATATGGTACCGTTATTATTGATTTTTAATTGTCCTATTTGAATTTTATATCTTAATTCTATATATTGAAATTCTAGATTACTTTAACATTTATTAAACTAGTTACATATCAGTAATCTATTTTCTTTCAATGATCGAAATTTTACTTAATTTATATTATTAGCCATTAATTTGAAGATTTGTAATGTTAAGTTATACGTAATTTAAAAATTAAATTTTTTATTGAATTAAATTTTGATTAAGAAACGTGATAAACTTAAGCGTCCAATTTAATTTTAATTTTTCTAAAGCGATGTACATATTTTCTATTTAATGATCAATATAATTTCTGAGTTGTAGCTTAAAAATACTATAGTGATTTACTATATCAATTACTATATAACTCACATAATTAACATTATATTACGAATGTGAACTTCTAAACATCCATATATTAATTTTTAAAGTAATAATAAAACATAAATAGCTAAGTAAATTAAGTAAGATAGCTTTAAAATAATAAAAATTTAGGTATAAATAATAATTTTCATATCTTTATAATTAAATAAAATAGTCACTCTATACAGTAAACTCATATAGAAATAAACATAGACTGAATATGTAATAAGATAATAAACTAAAAAGAAAGAAATACGAAAGTATTTGCAACTAAATAATTAGTTAAAAGTTGCCCTTGCTACAATTTGTTGATACGTAGTTTAATATTCAACATAATTCTTGAAACTATTTTAAAAACAATTTTGAGAGAAAAATTATGATCTTTCAATTTTAAGAGTATTTATCAGTGTTGTGATTCTTAAATAATTATTACGAAATTTTTCAAATGACATTTTTTTTATTGTTTGTTTAGAAATACCATTGTTATTCATATAGTCATATAATTTATAGTATTTCAAGATAAATTTTACTATTATTTTTTCTGCATTATTATACATGTTGGAGAATAAATATAATCAAACAAACTCTTTTGTTTTTGATTCCATATTTATTATTTCTAATTATTTATTTAAGAAATAATATGAAATTTGTACTCTTACAAATTTAACTTTATAATTAAATAAGATGAAGTTTATTTATGTAGATGTTAATAAATTTCAATATAAAATGCTCTTATAAAAATAATATAAGAAAAATTTAAATACAATAAAAAAATCAGTATCGCATTAACATTTGAATTGTTTTATTAAAAGTATTTTTATTAACTGGGTAATACGTTTGTATTTATAGTGGTAGATAGAACATTACTTTCTTAATGGATAAATTTTAGCTCTACACCGTATTTGGTTCTCAAGTCTTTTGATTTTAATATCTTGTCTGAAATTCGCGGTATAAATATAAGAGTGCGATTTAATATATAATATTAATATTTTCAGATTATATTATAATATTTATATCTTATAAAATTTATAGTCTTTAGTTTTAATAAATCAGTTTTTATGCATAATTTTAGATCACTTTGTATCTTCTATTTTATTTTAATGTGGCGTATATAATAGAATAGTTTTTTATTTAATTTTTGTACTTTTATAAAAATTTGACTGTTACGTATGTGTGAATATATATATTAATTTTCTTTCAATAATCGATTTGCATAATTTTAATATTTATTTAATTTAAGTGCATGCTTATTAAATGTTTCAAGCAATTAATATTTGATATGTAAAAAATAATATTTCTTCATTGTAATGAAAAATATTTTATTATAGGCCTATGAGTATATACAAAGTAAAAATGGCAGCCGAAGTGAGGTGGATAGTATATTTATTCTTATTCTTATATTACATTTACACTAGTTATGCTGAACTGCCTCATCGAAAATTTGAGTATAAATATTCTTTTAAACCTCCATATTTAGCACAAAAAGATGGAAGTGTACCTTTTTGGGAATATGGTGGCAGTAAGTGTGCTAACCTATATTTATAATTTAAAAAAATAAAATTTTATATTTTATTTTTGTTTTAAAATGTATATAGATTAAACCTGACGATTTTCAGCATAAAGTATTTGTATAAAATTAACCGAAGATGAACATAAGTTATTTTTGTGAATTGAATATCATATACATCACATAAATGAAGACAATTAGTAAATACTTAATGAAATATTTTTTAATTATATTAATACATATACCATTTTATTTTAGATATAAAATAAAATATAAATATAAAATTTTATTTAAAATTTAATTATTAAATAAATAATAACAAATTTATTCAAATAAATTATATTTACTTATACTTTATATATCTATGAAATTAATACATTAAAGTTTTTTAAAATAAATTTCATGAAAAATGATCAAATATTTTACTACATATTCAAATATATACAAATATAATTTAAAACAAATATAATTATATAACCAATTTGTATTGATGAGTATTTTTTATTTGAAATTTGTTCTTATATTTGAACATTCTTTTATATGAAAGTATTAAAACCAGTAAAGGAAATAATATATTAAATGAAATATTGGAATTTAAATGACTTATAAATATTCATGTATATTTTTTGCTTATGAATCATCAAGAGTTATTATATTAAATGAAATAAAATTTCAATTAAAGAGCCCTTCTTTAATTTTTTAAAATTGTGTATAAAATGTTTTAAATTAAATGCTTATACAATGAATTAATTAATTTTGATATATATTTGCTGACTAGAATTTTTTTAAACAGTCCTTCATTTTTTATTTTCATTATTTTCATCTGTTGTTAATTTTTGGTTATATCAATTGAACTTTCATCTATTTAATTGATAATGGCTATTGCATATACCTTTCCCAAATGGTAGTATTGGTTGATTATAAATTTTTGTTAATAGTCATTTTAAGATTGTGTAAATGAAGGTATCATTGTCCATATATGAATAATAAGTGTGTGATCTTATGAAATTTTGAAATAAATAATACTTTTGTCACTGTAATTCTGTTTCTATTTGTAACATAGTCAATAATATTTATTAATTGACGTGTGAGATATACTTTTAAGTTTCATTAAAATTTTAATAATTTTAACTTAATAGTGTGAGATATTTTGTTAATAATATATTTTGTTTCTCCAACTTGTAAGAAGTTTTAATAAATACAACATAATCATAGATATTGGGAATATACCTTGTAATTGATGTGATAAGTTTAAAGAGTTGTCAAACAATTTTGTTTGGTAATTAGATGTTTATGTCAGGATAATACATTGTTCACTATATTAAATATTTAATTTTTCTCCAATTTATGTTTATCAAGTGTAATTTTGAATAACAAAATAATAATTAATATAGTATTTATTAAAAAATTATTAATAATAACCATAATACTATTTTAATATAATTAGAATGAAAAATTATTGAATATCAAGAAATTTATAATTACAGATTAGATACCTAAAACAATTTTAGGTGACTGATCTTTAATTGTATTTAAGTGGTTGAAATGATTTATTTTCCAGATGCCATTGCTAGTTCTGAGAATATTAGAATTGCTCCTTCATTAAGAAGTCAAAAAGGTAAGTTGTATGCAAAAACTGTATAAAAGTATAAACATTCTGATATAATTTTTAATTTTTAGGAGCAATTTGGACTAAGCAAGCAGTAAATTTTGATTGGTGGGAAATTGATATAGTTTTTCGTATAACTGGCAGGGGAAGAATTGGAGCAGATGGCTTAGCTTTGTGGTATACAACTTCAAAAGGATTTTACAATGGTACTGTTTTTGGAAGTTCTGATAAATGGATTGGGCTTGGTATTTTTTTTGATTCCTTTGATAATGATAATAAACGTAACAATCCTTTTATTATGACAATTCTTAACGATGGATCAAAAATATTTGATCATGCAAAGTAAGAAAAGTTATTTAATCTAATAAAATATGTATGTAAATATTTTATTTAATTAGTAATTAAATATAGAATTTTAAAATTCTAGTGATGGAGGTACTCAAGTTTCGGCTGGTTGTTTACGGGATTTTCGAAATAAACCATTTGCTACTAGAGCAAAAATAGAATACTATCAAAATTCTCTAACGGTTTGTATTATATTTTTAAATTTTAAATAAGTTACGTATCTACTTTTCTTTATTATATTATATTATGTAGTTATTATTTCACGGTGGTATGACAAACAATGAACTTGATTATGAAGTGTGTTTTCGACTAGAAAATGTATTTTTACCCAAATATGGATATTTTGGTATATCAGCAGCTACTGGTAAGATGGTTTATAATAATGTAATCTCTATTGAGGAAATATCAAATGTATTTAAAATAATTATGTATATTTTTAATTCTTTTACTTTTTATGTCCTCAATCTTTTACTTATTAAACATGTTATATATATATATATATATATATATATATATATTACGTTTATAAAGTTTTACAATTAATTAGAAATAATTAAGTTTTTGATCTATTTATTTATTCAAATTGATTTTGAAAGATAAAAAGTATCATTTCATATGGACATTATTATGTTTTTTATTTACTTAATTCTGGAAAAACAAAGAGACATTATATTGTTCTTATATATTTTTGCAATGAATTTTATTTAAATTTTTTGTTACAATTATTTAACAATTATTATTTAAATAGCTCTTCATGTGATTACATTTTATTTATTATTTTGACAGTCATGTTCTTATGTCTTATCAATTAAAAATAGATTCTATTTTGTGAAGATATTAAACATTGGAGATTTTTATAATTCCTGTTGGATAAATTCAAAAGTATGTACAAATAAAACAAATAAAATATTTTAATAATCGTGCATAAATTATATTAAGATTTAAAAATCATAATAATCAGAGATCCAATCATTAGGTTTAATTTTCCTTGCACATACTCATAGATTTATTATTCTTTACAATTACTTCTAAAAATTGTTACTCTTTTTAATGGATTATATCTTAAAGGCTGTTAAAATAATGATCAGATTAACTATTGAACTAATTGTTGATTTCAATATTGATATTTTGATCTTTATATATTGACCTTCCTTATTTTGATAGGATTTTTTGCCTAGTAAATTTTTATCGTGATACACATATTTACGTGCGTAATATATATCAGGATGCAGCGATATCTTTATCATAATCTCTATTATTTATTGATTAATGTAAGATAATTATTTTATAACATTTAAAGCATGTCCTATATAGCTTATGTCATTTTATCAAGAAAGAAAAAATAAATAACTGTAAGTAATACGTACTTTATTTTATTTACTGATTTTAGTCGTGATTTAATATACATTTTTAAGAATACTTCAGTTGATTTTGTACATAATGATCGGATATTGGATATATATGACTCTGAATAAAAAATGTAAATAATACACTTTTAAATATCGAAAACACTGTACTTTCTATTTCTTGAGATGCATTAAATTTATGCAGAAGTAATGAGTATTTCATGTTTAAATTAGTATACTGATTAGTTATGCAATAACATAAATGTCTGCAAGTTATTTGACGTAACGGATTTAATTATGTAATTAACGTACATTCATGATACAACATTTTGGTCACAGATTCTATACCATAATTGTCGTTTTTGTAAACCTACTAATTTACTGTGTTAAATTTTCTTAAATGTAAAAAGCTTAATTGTGTTTCATTTGTTGATACGTAATTAAATGCATAATGCATTCTTTATTACGCGAACAATAAGATTGGAGTGATGATGAATTTTGAAATAGAGTAAAATGATTTTTATATAGATACTGATGCGAGTATTTATAGTATTTACTTCGAATGATTTGCACATAGAAACTAATTTAACTACATTAAAAAATTTGTATTATAGAAGATTAAATTTATGATAAAATATTTACCTCTAACTTAATTTTTAAAAATCTTCATATCTCAATTTTTTCTATCATAAAGAAATATCATATGATCAAAATATTAATATATAATATATTTTAACTTTTATCGAAAATCTACACTATCAAGTTTGACACAACAGTCTCGAATTGATTTTTCAAAAGAAAAGTGCCCTATTATTCAGAAAAAAATAGTTTGAATGCTATTTGATACAAAATATCTTACAAGTATCTTATGTAGAAATAAAAACATCCAATAATGGATTCATATATTCTTAAAATGCTACTATTTGGCCTGAATTGACCTAATAACTTTTAATAAAACTAATTAGTAGGTTTTCTATCACTGACAAAATCTTTTATATTACATTAATTATACATTTATATTACATTAATTATACAATTTCAGATAAACAATATCTAGCATTGATTCAAAATAAAGATTTGAATAAATTAATAAAATCAGTTAACAGATATAATAATGCTACACAATTGTAAATTTCGGTTTGAGATTATTAAAATCATAAAATTTTCCGTGATAGTATTAATTCTTTCTCTAACAATTATTAGACAAATGGTTGATTATTGTTTTGATCGCGTGTGAAGAATCTAGTTAGTTCACTGAAGGGAACGTTTGCGAAAAGTATATTTTATTCCTCCAATTAATTCTATGTAGTTCTGAATTTCCAATTATCTATAGATGAATAGATTAAAGCGTTTAAACAGAACAACTATTAGAATAATTAAAAAAGAAGAAATATATATTCTTCCATTATGATTGTTAATAAGACTTTGTTCAAAATATAAAGAAAGGTTAAAAAAGATTTAAAAATTAGAAAGTATATATATATATATATATTATTGAAATGGAAAATTTTTCTGTTTATAACTGATAAACAATTTTCAACGATTATGTAACTAATCTGCACCATAGAATGCCATCACTGATTTTCAAATTAGTTATACAAATCATAAGAATGAAGATAAATGAAAAACTTCAGAAGGTCTAGTCTATGTATTAAACTAATATATTAAAATTCTAATAACGATTATATTTTTGAAAATTAACCAAGGTGATAAAAGAAGAAAAAAAATAAAAAGATAAGTAGAATAAAAATAAAAGCAATAGTGATATCGTGTTCATAATTTAAAAAAATATGTTGAATCAAAAAGAAATGAATGCTGAAATGTAATATAATTTTTTTATATTAAGAACGTTTTTTATGAGATATTTTAAAGTCTGAGAATTAATTGAAAATAATGTAAATGTTTAATATTTAAAAAAACCTTCGTAATCATGGAGAAAAATTAAAAATATAATTAAATAGTAAAATAGAGAAATAATTGGAAGTACTTTTCAGTTGAAATAGGTTTTAACTGCGTATACTACCATATGTAAAAATGTAGCTAGATCACTTATTCATATAGGGTTTTAATAAATAAAGCGGAAAAAATAATTTTTCTTATTTTTATTTTTCTCAAAATTATTTTGTATATTATTTATCTTATTATAACCTGAATTATTGAAGTATAATGATATACTTATATCTATCTAATTATTTTTTTTATATTTTTGGTCACAAGATCATTGAGTAGCTAATAAAGCATATCATGATCGTATTATAGACTAATAATTAAATATAGGATAATATACTTAAGGTATATAGAACTCGAAAATTTGATATGATGGAATAGACTATACACAAATGCAGCATCAGTGAACACTATAGATTAAACATAATAGTTGAAACTATAATAAAGGAATATTAATGTTATGAATATGTTCACAACATGTGAACATGAAAATTTGTTTCCATAAATTTTTAAAGAAAAATTAAAAAATAAATATAAAGTTTAATTTTAAATTAAATAGCTAATTGCTATAATACAGTGATTTAATTTTATCATATATATAAAAATAATAATGTGAAAAAGTTTTAAAATGTGAACATAGAATATTGTATATTGAGGGATAATTACGTATTACGGAATCAATAGTCAGATATGAGAAAGTGCAAATTACAAATAATACTTTATTTAAAAACAAATTCATTATGTTACACTTATAGAACACAATATGAAATACAATCGAATGAGATTTATACAAATTATTTTTATTTAATTATACAAGAAATATTAAAGATCCACTTACTAAATTACCTTCAAATGTTATACATTTTTAACATTCTTTACACAAAGATATTTCTTATCATGACAAAATTTTGTTAAGTTCTTGTAAATGCAAGAATAATTTTACGTGATATGTGAATATAAAGGTTAAAAAAACGAAGAATTGTCAAAAGAATGATATTTTTAATAGTACATTATTATTAACTATAATGTGATATAATCTAAATTACCTTAAGTAATTCAAACTAGTTTTGATTACCAAAAGATAATACGCTATCTATAGATAGCCATTTATAAGGTTTATAAATTTTATAAATAAGTTAAACAAGAAATTCCTGTAAATTATAAATGGAATTTATAAATACTAAACTGTTAAATTCAGTAGTTTGTACCTTTTACAAATAGCTATGTAACAAAATTATATAATACTATTCAAATGTTTTATTTACTTTAGTAAATAAGTATTACATTTATAAATGACGTTCTCAACAGAAACATCTTTGCTATAACAAAATTGTATAATTAATTACATATTAATATTGCATTATTATCAAATTTTTTATTAAGTTTATTGTTTGTTATTTTTATTAAATTTTTTCAATTATATAACAAATTCATTCGAAGTTATTTCATCACGATTATCGGTAATATATTTCATATTATATTTATTAAAAAAAAGAGAAAAAACAAATTAAATGCTTTTGTATATTTACTTTAAAATGTGTTTTATAAGTATTAATGGATCTATTTAATTTTTTAAAGTTGTGATACATTTTTAATAAAATTCATAGAAAAAATAGTGATTTAATTATTTTTTATGACATTGTACCTATTTTACTATTAATGTCAAAACCAGTTCCAATTTAATAAAATTTATGCGCTCATTTTTTGTTGTTTTGTTTCTATGATATACATTTAAAATTCTTAAAATTAAATTTAATATATAGAATGTGAATTGTATTATTCAATATACATACATAAAAATTGTTTATATAAATTTTTATTAATCAGATATTTAAAGATTAAAGATTCGTTTAATTTTAATAATACATTGTGATATTGCAGGTGGTCTTGCTGATGATCATGATGTTTTACATATTTTAACTACATCCTTATATCCACGTAGCCAAATTACCAGTAATAAAAAGGTGTCTACTGAAGAAGAGCTTAAACTAGGCCAAGAGTATCTGAGTTATCAAACTAAACTTGAGCGCCAAAAAGAAGAATACCACAAGTAAGCATATCGCTAAAAATTGTTGAAACAGAATATTTTTAATAAATTCCATAGGGTAATTTTTTAAAATCAATTTAGAAATCAAGTACTCAGTTATATTTTGTATTAATAATGTTAAATTAAATGTTTCAGAATTCAGTATAATATTTAACAATAAAATATATTATATTGATTGAACTTTGCAATATTCAAAAACTTCTATAAATTTTCTACAAATTAAAAATTCTGTTATGAAAGACCAACATTAATGTATTGAATGTTACGAATATGAATGTTTGGTATGTAATGTTAGCAGGAAAAAAAGAGGATAGTATTATATTTTATTTTTAAGTCACCGGAATCAATAGAAAATATTTTGATGTATATTCTAAAATATATAACAAATTTTTATTCAAGTAGAGTAATAATGAAAGATTAAATTGCTATTTATTAGCATTAGATATGTTTTAGTGTCAGATCTGTTTTGTTTTTGTCAGATTTGTTTTTTAATTATTCATTTGTATACATTATGTTTCTCGGAATTCTCCAAGCTTCTAAAGCCGTGCTTTCCCGGAATTTTCGAAACTTCTAAAAAAATTTTCTCCAACGTCTGCAATGTTTATCTCATTTCCACATAGCAACACCTATCCATTGCTGCCAGCTAACTAGGCTGGTGTGTGAATATTTAAAGCAAGCACACCACGAGACACTGCACTATTCAGCCACGGAATATTCAGCCATGAGTTAGTCAGTCAGGTGTTACTCAGTCACGCTTTCTCAGTAAAGCCATCAAATAAGGAGCACACGTCAATTTTTCAGTCCACAACAGTTAACAAGCAGTCAAGGGTGTTGACTGCATTACGAGAAAATATCTGACTACAAGAAGTATGGTATCTGTTCAGGATTGAACTACCCAGCAATAAAAATTTATTGCTTTATTTAATATGATTCTATTACATTTTTATTTCTTATTAATGCGTAATATTTGAAGTATTCGCTACGAAAATTCTCGATGAAATTTAAGCCTTATGCTGTATCCGCATAGCTATAATGGAAGATTCAAGAATCTACTAAAGCATGCTTTCCGAGAATTTGACAGGATTTTCAAGAATTACAAACTCTTAATGTACGCAATCATATATAAGGAAGAACGGACGACGAAGAAAATCAGTCTTGTTGAGTAAGTCAAAGTGAAATTAGTGCAAGTCATAACAGTTAAAAGTTGTACACGTCTGTCTACGGAAATCCGTGCAAGGTATACTTATTTGTTTACATTATTTATTATCTATTGCTGGGCAGCTATCGGTGCATCCTCCACAATTTGACTATAGTCAGACCGCATTCAGGACGACGACATAGACTAACATCTACAGCAATCTATTTGTATCATATATTATTATTGCGGCTCAGCGCCGACAATATCGGTCAGGCCTTCGAACTTGATTGTTATTACGACATATCGCCAACATTATCGGTCTGGTAACTCGGGATAGACTATCGTCACCTCGGCGCAGCATCGGCAGTATCAGCCGGGTCTCTGCAATCTGAATATTATCAGGCCGCAGAAGAAGCTGCCGATACTGTCTGGGAATTCCGGCGATGCCGTTATTATTCTGACAGTGCCGACATCCTCGGACAGGTCTTTGAAACTTGATTCTTATCAGACCGCTGAAGAGGCCACCGACATTGACTAGATAGTCCTCACAATTCATATCGCCAATGAGAGCGCCCATGGCCACGCATGTCTCGCCATTTCTTCGGTAATTACAGTTATGTTTCGCTAGTACAATTAAAGCGCCGACAGTTACTGCTTCCGTTTCACTGATACAATAAAGCACCTATAGTACGCAAAGACCACTCTCACCTTGCATACCTTTGTTTATACTGAATTTATGCACCAACATCCCCCTCCCCCATCACCGTTAAACCGTTGTACGGTCTAATCCAACCAGTTCTTGGTCTTCGGACCATTCTGGTGGCTGGATTTCCAAACAGTATCGAAATTCTTATCCTGAATGTATACCAGTATTCTGTATTGAAGTTAACTATTACACAAATAAGCCATACGCCCTTCAATTTAGTAATTATTAATGAATATAACAAACGATATAAAATAAATAATTAGATGAAATAATATATAATATTATAATATACGATATTATATATATATATATATATATATAACATAATAAAATATGTTTAACGAAGTTTGCATACACTGTTTATCTCTACAGTCCTTTGACTTAAGTCCTTACCTAAGCATCCGCTAATTGAGGCGATAAATAAACATGAACTATCGAACAACCCAAATTAAAGGGGACATAGCTGCGTTAGAGAAACTCCTCAATACCTATAATAAGGGGACAAAACAGTTACTAGCATTTGAAATCGCTGAAGATTTGTTGAACTGCATTATAGTACATCAGATCTCTCAGCAATTCGACCATACCACCAGGGAAATGTGGAAATCATCAATTGGCACTTCTACCTTATATCCGCGCCTCGATCAACTAAAGACCTTTCTAACATCTCGGCTGAAGACGCTAAACCAGGTCGAATTAATGACATCGCCCTAGATCATCCTAGATCAGCAGTACGGTTCCAACCTTTGGCAAGAAAAACATCAAAAACCTATAAGGTATCAGTGAACAATCAAACGGTTCATATGCGTGTATGAGTGCTGCACCAACACACATTCGAATCTTACATGTCCAAAATTTTGGGACATGACAGTAGTAGAGACAGCATTTAGCAATGCAACGCAGACTCAACTGTCTAAGACATCACAATATCAGATCGTATAGAACTTCTACAAAATGCAAGAGGTGTTCCAAACGGCATCATACTATGCTACACGAGGCATTCAAATCAGAAACTACTCCAGTCAATAGTTCAAACCTATCATCCAGATGAGATGATGGTGCAATCGTCGAAATACCAGTTTGTACCACCACAATTACGAAACCTGGCGAGCGGTTTTCCGTTGGCAATATGGTATGCAACTCATCAAGATGTTATTACCGCAAATAACGCGGATCATAATCTGGCCACCTTAATTACGTTTTACGATTGCTCTACAAAAATTCTTGAATTACGGTGGTATCGACAACAGGAAAGATATCGGTACAAGATGATAACATTAATAAACGACTCATTTTATCTGAAGTGGCTCAGATATTTGATCCATGGTTTGTTTCACCTATCATGATCAAATAAAAAATCATCGTGCAGGAGCTGTGGTTATACAAGCTCCAATAGGAGGAGACGCTATCCTCCAAATTGTTTTCAGAATAGCTTATCATTAGAAGAGGTCTCACCGATTTTACCAAAATTACAATACCACGTTGGCTCACTATAAAAAGCCCTTCACGCTTAAAGCTATATGTATTTTCTGATGCATCTCAATTAGTAATATCGGCAGTCATGTGCATATCCGTGCAGTATTCTAATTGGTGTTTTCCAAGACTAAAGTGGCACCTCTTAAGAGAATCACAATACCAAGATTGGAGCTAGCTATCGACCATTGGCAGTTCGAGCCAGAAAATCAACCATTTTTGAACAATACTTTTTATTTATATATTGCTATCAATTTATTATTCTATATATCTATATATGCTATCCAAATTTTTATATAATAAAAAAATTATAAAAAAATTAACGATAAAAATCAGCGTGACGTGATTATATATATTTTTTATCTACATGGTATCTATTTTATGTAGTGATCAGTAGCATAACATATTTTTAAGGTGTAAGAAAATTTGTGTAATGCATAGTCCCATCAATTATTTAGGTAACTTACCAAAAGTCAAAAATATTCCTTGGCAATTATACTAAATTTTAAATTTCAATTCTTTAATTGATGATGTACTTCGTTCTACAGAAGTTAGTTTTGTCGTTTGATAAAATAAATTGTAATAAAATTTAAATTCAAATTTTTATTGGAATTGAATTTAAGTAAATTTAATCAAAATAGTATTACTACTAGTTATTTAGCCTAACACCCCTGACAATTAATTGTAATAAAAATAATTAAATGCATATACTTAAAAATTTTTGTTTATAACTAGATCTAAAATATTACACAAATATCTTTTGTGTTATAAAATATAAATTCTTTGGTAGTTGCAAAGTGTTTTTTAAAATTTCATCTAGTATATAATAGTTGTATGAAAGTTTAATATTTAAATGAATTAATGTAATAAAAACTTGTTAGTTGATTTTTAAATGCGTTAATAAGATAAATAAATGGATATTATAATGCAATTAGTATACTTTTTGTAACAATTAAAAATGATTTGCTAATTATATTTTTGTCTTAATATATTCGAAGATTTAATAATTTCGAAGTATACTCTCTTTTTTATATCATTGGATAATTTTAAGAAAGCTTTTAGTTTGTTAACTTACAACTTTGATTATTCTATATACAATATTTAAAATTGATTGCTTAAATTTTGTATAAAATAGCGAATTGAATTGATAACATATAAAACAACACGAAACAGGACTTGTACTATGTTTAATTGTTTGAAAATCGACAGATTATTAAACATTCTTTGATAAGAAGAGTTCATACATTTTAGTGGATGGATCATTTTTATATAGTATGTAGCACATAAAAAACATTAATTTCAATTTCAAATTTACATCATATTAATTTTTTAAAATTCATGTTTTTATTATTTATAACAGTATTTATTACTGTAAAAATGAATATAAAAAAGTAACTCATTAACTTTTAGAATTGTATATTTACGTATTATACCATTATAAAAATTATTATATGGCCTTTGATTTATTTAAATACAATTTTAGAGAACACCCAGATGAAAGGCACGAAAAAGAATTTGAAGAATGGTTCGAAAGTGAAAATCAACGAGAATTAAAACAGATTTTTACAGGACAAATGCAAATATCTGATACTATGCGATCAATAAATAATAAATTAGATGAAGTGGTTGGAAAACAAGAAAGAGTATTGAGTCTTATTTCCCAAATTCCATTAGAAGGTAATTTAAATTGTATACAATAAATTAAATTATAAGATATACTATGGACTCTTTCAACTGCTTTTTAAAGATAGCAAAATAATGCCATCGTAATTGAACCATTTCACCTTTATTGTTCAATTTGTTATAATATCTTTCATTTCATTTTTGTAATTTATCGTTTTTTCAACTAACTATACATTTTTTTAATTTTATTTTTCTTTTTAAACTTAAAATTAATTCGAGGAATTGTAATGTAAAAATGTTTAGAAATTTTTTAAATGATTAACATTGTTAATCTTCTATTAATTGAAAGTAAATAGTTTTAGATAAACAAAATAGTCCACGTCAATTTTTATTTTATAATTTTAGAAATATTTTTCCTTCAAATCTATTTTTTATCTAGTTGCAGCGAAGGAATCGTAATCATCATTCAACATAAATAGATTATTCGTTACGAATATTGTTCAAATAATTATTAACTATTTTGTATTAATCAAAATAAATTACGGGTTTTTAAAATCATAAAAAGATTATATTTTAAACTGTTTATCAAAAAAATTGTCAATGATTATCCGTTTACAATATATATTCGTTTTATTAAAAATAATTTTTTCGGATATTTAGTAATTTTCAGTATTATTACAGCTCGATCACATGAAGGTAAAATTCAATCTAATCAAGCATCGCAAGTTTTTGAGACTATACGAAGACAAGAAATAGATTTTTTGTTAACAACTCAAAATAATATATTAAGTGCAGTACTCGAACTGAAATCTGTAGTAATAGAAGTTCAATCAAAAACTGATAATATTTTAAATAATCAAGCTCGAAATCCAACAGCAAAGGTAAATTAATTTAAATTTACAAATCAATAACTATTAATCAGTGAGATATCAAGTAAAATATTTCCTTTATTTAAAGGTTGAACCTCTGAGTTATGATTATCAATCCTTTATAACAGAAATACGAGATGGATTGAATACTCTTAAACGAGATGTCTTACAGACTAACACAAAACTTAATAGCCTTAAGTTAAACTGTCCTGCTGGAAATTGTCTTACTACAATAGTATTTATAATATTTATAGCTGTTCAAATAATTATTATATTGGGATATAATATATATAGGTAGTTTTTCTAGCCTCCTAAAAAAAATATATAAATTAATATCGTATTTTTATTTACAGAGATAATAAGGAAGCACAAGCAAAAAAATTTTATTAATATAAATGTATTACAAACTGAATATGGAAAAATATGTAATAATTAAACCATTCATATTGAATTGTTTGATATTACGTAACGTGTAAGACAATATATATTATATACAAACATTTTTTAATTAACAGTGTATTATTTTTTATCATATACTTTTAAGATTTTTTTTTATTTATACATATTCGTAAAATTGTTTATTTAAGTTCAGAATAAATAAATGTAAAATATAGACAATGTGCATTTAATAATATAAATTTTATAGCTTATCCATTATAGAGTATATATAATAGAATGATTGTTTTCTTAATTAAAACTACCTATTAGCCTTTAGATTATTTTTCATTTAGATGAAGTTGTCAGAAAAATTCTAAATTTATGTTTATAATAAACTAAATATGAAATAAATTAAATAATTTTTTGTCTATTTTAAGCTAACCGTTTATATTAAATCAAGTACATTAACGCAATCAATAATTTGCATTTTATCAGAAAGTATTAAATTTTAAACATTAATTCATATAATTTATTTATTTATTAATATTTATTAATAAAATAATTAACATAAGTCTATTTATCTATCAATTTTTACTATAATTCAGGAGTAATTTCAGATAGTAAGATCTATTGTAGTTATTCGTAAAAAAATTTTCACCTTTTTCAATTTCATTTTCATTAATTGACAAAGTATTTCATATTTCATAATTTGAAATTTATATTTATACAGTACAACAAACTTGAAATAGATTATTGTTTAATCATTTACAATTTATGCAATCCAAATTTGCAACCTCTAAGTATGATGCAATGATATTAAAATAGGTTAAAAAATATTTAATACCCTATTATTGATAAATTATTAGATAATAATGTGCTAGTTTCTGAATAATATATACTGTTCATGTTAATTATATCTTTCTCCTTGAACTGTTTAAAACTTATAAACAGATTATTTTTTAATGTCTCTTCAGTTCATAAAAATCATCTTTGTCAATAACATTGTTTCTTACTAGAAAAAGTATTCATATAGAGCATTATTTAATTTTTTTTATACTATATCTTATAATATTAATTTTTTATGTCTAGGAATATATAAAATAATTTGAAATTTCTTCTAAATATATTTTTGAATGACTACCCATTCAACTTTCCACTATAATTTAAGTAATTCAAAGATATCTGAATAATTATTTTCTATTTTTGATAAATATATAAATATATACTATATTTCCATCCAAGCCCATGTTAAATTTACTATAACAGTACATGGATATTAATACTTAAATCGATAAGCAGTATATTAAAAATTTTAATTTAAACGCATCCATGTTAAATTTCGAATTTAATAGTTTTATCCTGTTTGATTAATTATCGATATCGATAACTTATTGTCATTGTATTGATCATCATTTGTATTCATCAGTTATAAATGAATCAATGATGTGTGAATAAAAATTATTCAATAATTTAATACCACAGTATTGAGATTTGATGAAAATCATAATTTCCAATAGTTAAATTTGAATTGAATAATAAAAATTACAATAGACTTTACACTTTTTTATAGCCTTTAAGCTATAACATAACCTATGAAATATACTTTAGTTTGTTCTATAGTGTTAAAAGCAAAATATAAACATTATTTTTGAATATTATAAAAATTTAAATAATTTAAAATCCTAAACTTATTATAATAAATATATTTTGGGATTAGATATTCTGAATAAGAAATTTCAGTTTTAACTTTATTACATTAATTTTTCATTTTAATCATTTTTAACGGTAATTGTTTTTCTTATAACTTATTTGAAGCATATGTTTACATATATTTGCATATAAGAATTTCATGTAATAATATAACAATGTATACTGTAAACTAACATTTAATATATTTAAAAAAAAATATTTCCATTAAGTCATTTATAATATAAACGAATTTATTTAATTTAAATTTCAGAAACAAGCTTTTGAAGATCACTAATAGATCTTGAAAGAACTATTTTTTCTTGTTCAGGTGTAAATGCTTTCTTTACGTTTTCTACAATCCATTGAACCATATATTTCTGTGCAAGTTTTCGTTCAATTTTTTGAAGTTGTACTTGATAATCCAAGCGTCCTTTTACTGCTTCATACACAGAAGATAAACGTGCTCTATAAGCTGCTTCTAATTGTAAATTGATATTATCTTTTTTAATATCAATTATCATTTTTTGACCTTCGGTTCTCCATTGTTCTTTTTTTTCATGCTCAATAAGTTCCTGGAATTCTTTTATTTTATCTTTTTTGGAAGATTCTAGATTATTTTCATACGCATCAATATGTTTATCAAGAAATTTAGCAAAATCAGCTCCATATTTTTTGTGCAATACTATGAACAATATAATAAGGCTTACTCCATTGTAAAAGTCATGATCAATTACGTATATTTCTTTTGACAATAAATAAGCAGATAGTCCAGTAGCAAAAATATAAGGCCCTGGAAATAACATAATATTACTTAAATTAATACACCGATTAATATTAATAACAAAATTATTAAAATATATTATATTTAGTAAGTATTCACTATTATTATATTGTAAATCCAATTTTAATTAATTTATTAATTAATGAAAAAAAATGAAATTAATAAAGCAACATATTTACTAGTTAACACTATACTATGTAAAGTATATTACATAAATTAAATAAATAATATATGGTAGTATATATGTTTACAGTGCTTAATTAAACTTTAATAAAGATTGATGGAATTTGAGCAAAGTTTATTCATATAATCCAAAATTGTTTTATTACAAGATTTGCATTCTCGAAAGGGAAGTTACGTTATATTTTGTAATATTTTGAGTGCGATACACTTGTAATCAATTTTAATCATAAAAAATATTTGGTATAATTATAGAATTTTTGCAATTCAGACAAATTTTAAATATAGAAACCACAATTGCAATTGACGATTAATGATGAATAATTAAATTTTCACACGTTGAATTACCAAAATCCAGTGGTTTATCAAAATAAAGGATATACACATAAAAAATGGTAAAAGCTAATTTCTGCACTTACTTTTTAAAAGATATTTTTACATAACATTCATTGGATAATTGTTAAATCGAACGAATCTTATAATTAAAAATTTAATAAAATATTATTAAAAAATATAATTTATACATATCTTCAATACGTAAGAACAATTGGAGGTACTAAATATAATTGTTACGTTTAAGCGGTATACAAAGTGGGAGAGGTGAAGACACCTGTGCTTAGTTAGAAACATTTGCGCGCCGAGTCGTAAACACTATTCTGTTAAATTGGGAAGCTTCACTACGTAAAATATTCGAATATTACATTATAATTCCGACTAACTCCCCAAGGTTAGACTCTAGTGACGTTACTCTAACATTCGGCATGGCAAGAGTAAACCGGTAGTCACCGGACCCGCAAGCTTGTACTAGGATATTTAACGAACTGCGCTTGACTCTCTCGTCCTCTTGCTAGTACCAATCACGCACTCTCCACATCGGGCTCGCTATCCAACCTGCAATCGCCATTATAAAGCCATAGCAAGCATCAAGCAACCTAAAGAACTAATAGCGATGCCACAATTATTCCAACACTCTTACTACTTCAACCAAACACTCATCACGACAGAATCGCCATTCTACAGATCGGCTTCAGCCCGCACGTAAGTTACGACACCATGCTCGTTCTTACGTCTTACCAATACAAAGGAGATCGGCTTCAGCCCGCACGTAAGCTACGTCATCAGACTCATTCTTACGTCTTACTAATGCAACAGTCCCTGTCAACTACGTAAGCAGCAACACAGTACTAATGTGCACCAATACCATTACTACATCTAATCTCACGTACACATACGCAGCAGCGCATAACGAGCGTCAATCACCACTATAGGTATAAGAGCGGTCCTCGCGCTCACTTAAACACCGCACACTATCGATATTGCGTTACACCGATACGAGTAAATCTCCCACTCTGTCAAGCAGTGATGTAAGACGGACATCTTTCCACCACCCGACTACAGCGTTCACCCTACTCCGGCGGCACCAACTCGCTGCCCTTACCAGCACGAGTTTACCACTACTATTACTCAACTCATAAGGAGAAGGGGACTCACGCTCCAAGCTATCAAGAATACATTTACAGACTTATCGTCACTAACATTAATTGAAGAAACACTCATCGATTCATTGTCTCATACATTCATTTCGACATCCACAGATCATTGACTATTTATTATATTTATTCTTATTTAGAAAAGAATCTATTATATCTACTTACTACAAAATTGCTAAGTTCAATTTTTTATCGTTAAGAATTTAAATTAAATAAGAGTAGCTACCACGAAAATTCTAAATTTACGTATATGGAAATACTTTCACCTTATTGGGAATCCGAAATTTATTAATTTATACAATTTTTTTACTTATATTCACTTTTCTACATTTAAATTAATTATGTACATGAATAATGAACTAATCTTATTGGAGCTTACATATACACATACGTAATTCCTATATATAGATTTCCTAAGGAAATGCTCCACAATATTTTAAAACAATAATTTTTCAAATCAATAAAGAAAATCACTAACTAAAAGTGTACTATACATAATAAAAGTCTAAGTATTAACAATAACAAATATTTTTCGTAAAAAATTAATTTTAGCGCTGTTTCTTTGTTGAATAGTATACTTCGTCCAACAGTCATATTTGAAGATTGTCCATATTCTATGATTTATATTTTACGCTTTAGTTTTATGTCAATTGATTGAGTTTCATATTGTTTTAATGAATTTATGAACTTGTTTCGGTAAACGTTTATTATTGTTTTGTTCTGGAAGGAATTTCCGTTTTAACAATCGTATGGCAAACTTTGCTATAGCCTTCTTTTATTTCTCAAAAGTTTAAATTTGTTTTATATCACGTATGTAATGAAAATATTGATTAAGATTTTGTAATGTAATATTCGTCTTTACATGGTTTTATTAAATGTACGCATTGTTATTATTACTTTGCCGGTTACATATTAGATATAAGAATTAGGATTTATATTTTATTCAATATAACGAATTGGTACAAATATTAATTTATATTACAGTGAAATACAGGATCGGATTGCTGACGTATTAAAAGTATTTTCATATCACAATATTCATATAAAATATTTATACGATATTCTTATAATATCGGCCGTTATATTTACTATTTACATTAAAAATGTTTTAAATACTTTAATATATTCTTTCATGTATCTTGAAGTTTCCATCCGATTTTCAGACCGTTTATGCAATATTAAAGTGTTACATACGTATTTACATATATTAAGCAAATTTTTTTTTTCATTTATTAAACTTCGATAAATTTCCGTCATATTTACATACATGAAAGTATTTCAATTAACATGACATTTTGTTCTTTTTTTATATATACATTAGTTTTAAAATTTGTGTATTTAATTAACTTTATTCAAATTAATTATTTTGTTTTTTAAATAATTGTTTTACATTAAGTGCTGTTTCAATTTCAGTTTATTTTCCTACTGGAATTACAATAAATACATTTAAATACATTACAAAATACATTTAAAAGTAGTTAATTCATACTGTATTAATGAATTATCATTTTTAAGAATCAATGCAGAAAACTATAAAAAAATTTATTTAAGACTGTTTTAGTCATTTTTTAATTATATGTACATTATCAATTTGTAACAATACGTTAGTCTTTTAGAGAATACAATGTTTAAATTAATGTTGACCCAGGAAGGTGTTATATTTTGTTTAAAAATTTAAATTCTTTAACCTATTTTTAATTTCTTTAACCTTTCTTTACTTTCTTTAACCTTAACAGGTTAAAGAATTTAAATTCTTTAACCTATTATATAACACTTTTTCGCAGAATAATATATTCAGAAACGTTATTTTGCCTTTGTAACGTACATAAATTTTTAATACAGATTTATATATTTTCAATATTAAATTTAAAAAGTTTATTACTTCATTATATAATACATAATAAATAAAATCGACGGATTAGTAATTATAAATTTGAGCCTATACAGAGCAATATAAATACATTGCAATTACTAGAATGAAAATGATTTAAATGATAAAGAAAATAGTTAATTTAAGACCATAGAAAGCATACACCATAAAAATACAATATTAGAATTATTTAAAGATAAATTATCTTGCAGAATGTATAATTTTAAATCTCATAAAAATGATTGATTATTGTTATAATTAAATTAAAATTATCTAATACTGATATACTGTAATTTATTTAAAAAAAAAAGGATAATTTACAAAGTATTTTCTAATATCGAAAAAATGAATAAGGAATTACTAAGATAGGTCAGATAGAGAAAATATAATCTCTGCTTTCAGTCAAGAAAACTAATTTAGACTTGTTGAAATACAAAAAACTCATTTTAATTTTTGAGCCGAAAGTTATAAAATTAAATCTATGTAATGTTTAATGTTAATTTTTTATATTCCTTTATAAGCTTTATTTATTAAGCTTTATTTTTAAGTGGATCTTCACAAATGTGAAAACAGTTTTCATTAATATTTCTATTTTATAAATGCAATCTCCTAACTAAAAAAGCTCAATGCATAAAATATAGTTTTACAGTTCAAAAACATTTTAATTATTTTTTCTAAGTCCTAAAATAAACCATCTATTATTTCATTTTGAAGTCTGATTTTATTTGTTATAATTTTCAATAGTTGAAATAGTATTATTTATTCCATACAACATTTAACATGCACACAAGCATCTTGCATATTGTGTTCATTGTTACTATTAAACTTCAAATCAAAGTACAAAATTTATTTCATCTATTTTCTTATATGCTTATATATTCATAACAATAAACAATATCTAATTAATGATCAAAGTATATATTTATAAAGAAAAATTATAATAAATACTTAACTCCGTTATAAATTATGTTAAAGGTAAATACCTGTTACACCAGTTTTTGGATAAAAAACTGTACACCATTTTTCTGGTACAAATCCATGACGAACTGGGGAAGGATATTCAGGTCGAATTGATTTTTTAGTAACTAATAAATTAGTTGAAAACATTTGTGGTCGAAAATATGAAAATGCTGTAAGTTGACCTACAACATTAATTATTTATTATACTTTTACTATATTTTAATTATAATAAACTATATTATGTTTGTTCATTAAATGATTGTATGTAATAATAAATTTCAAAGAGTTTTCGTATATTTATCTTAAATTATATTTGGTTATTTTTTTTAATTTTCATACTTTTACATTCCTTCGACAAAGTATATTTCTGATTATTTCTTCAAAACATTGTCTATTGTGTTTAAAAATATGCACGGTTAATATACATATATTGCAAACAATTTTTATGCTTGAAAATGTAATTGAAAAACAAATCAAATTATAAATACAAATGCAATCAGATTATAATCTAATATATAACTTGTTGTATATCAATTTTGAGGAATTGCTTTTACATATATACTATATTTTAATATTATGTACAACTGTAATTCATTATCAGTATTTTTTATATCAAAATCTAAACTAAACGTATATGTACATTACAGAAACATCACACCGGTACTTCGATGGGCAGATTACTTACAAGAATGAAATATTACTATCCTGACTAATATATTAGATTATGGAGTATGATTTTTTAAACATGATTAATTTCTCTGTATGAAATGTATAATAAATAAATGCTTGAAATTACATATTTATTTATAGTAGAATTATTTCGAATAACAGGTTAGATTTTATATACAACTAACACAATAATATTGCCAACATTTAATATAATCTATATTAATTTATAAACATCGATACATTCATAACATACTTTAGTTATATAAATTTTTTTTTTTAAAGTAGATATATTAGGAACTTGTATTCTAATCATTCAGTTGTATATTTAACTTAAATAATATAATTAATTATTGCTTTTTTATAAGTAAATAATGGCAGACTGATAGATGTCTAGATTAAATACAAAATAAGAGATCGATCATAAAACATTCACAAATAACATTTTTTAAACTTTTTACTTCAGTTATCTATAAAATTAAACCACGATTATAAATTTTTGTTTTAATGTGAGTGTCGAATGGAATAACAAAATTAAATGTTTTTCCATATATCTTTTTGAAAATTATCAAGTACTTAAAATCGTAAGAAAATAATGCAGAACGAGAGTGAATGAATATGTGAGCATGATGTTCAACGCATTATGTATGCTACATTTTTCTTGCTTTATCTCTTGTATGTGCACTTTCATTTTCCACTTTACTTATCCTTTAATTTACTTTTCGTCACGCCATATGTACTATTCCATTCATTTTTTTGCTTGGTAATGTAAATAATAATAGACATTTCAAAAAATGAGCGTAAAGAAATTTATAGTATACAAATAAAACATGTCGTTAGAATCGATAAATTATTACAACTCTTTTTTTTTAATCGCAAAATATTAATCTCATTGATTTCAGTCTACATTTTATCTCGTCTTTATATTTTTTCTGTAGAACATTTTTATACCCTACAGAACTTAATAGCATCTATATATATATCCGTGAATATACATTCGATTAAGTAATAATTTATATAATAAGTGGTATTTATATTAAGAATGTCATTAAATTATTATTATGAAATATAGATTTAGGCTGTAAATAAGTAAATAATGTGAATAAGTTTACTTTTAATCAAGGAAATAGAATAAATATGTATTTTACTAGAAATGATTCATTTTATTTATAAACTTAATATTTAAGGATATCTAAGGATTTTCTTAATACTCTCTAGAATAACCACTTATTCTTTTAAACAAAGGCGAATCTCAACAAACCTAATCGAATTAATTAAAATCAGAATGCTATAAAAGTACGTATTATAATGAAATAAATGTTTGCTATTCTAAAAGCTGATTTACCTGCATAAAAATGTAAAATGAGATTTTTTCGATTTTATTACATTCAGATTATTTTTCACTTATTATTTTGTAGTTTATTATAATTATTATATTGTCAATGATTTATTATTATTAATTAAAATACATATCAGTAGAAAATTGTTATGTGCGATTTTAATTTATGGTTTACTTCATACCTAATTGTTTTGGATATACCATTGGACTCCATAACATACAATTCACTTTTCTTTACAGGAAATCTAAATTTTATAATTTATGTATTTCATAAATATATAAATGTTTTATCATATAATTTATTTCTACGTGCATTTATTTTAAGCACGTTTTTAAGTTATAGAAAAATATTAAAATGAAAAAATTCATATTGGTTTGAATAATGATTAAATTAATTAATAACTACAAAAATTATTCATATTTTATTGTTTGAGAAAATTTTTTATATTTTATTAATTTATAAATAAATATAGTTTTGAGTAAAAAGCATGCTTTATGTTTATTGTTAAAGAAAGTATAATAACATGCAATAATAACATATAATATATCTTATCTTGACAATGACACAAATTTGGATTCAGATACTGAGTTTGTTCGATTTTAGTGATGTAATTCTTGGCTCGAACTGCCAATACTTCGATAGCTTCGTTTGCCGCCCGCCCTAGCAGACGCCTGGGATGGATATAAGTGAAAGGAATTGTACAAGAGTCGTGAGAGTTGAGTAATTATACATTTATTATACAATTTATTACACAATTTACATATGGGTGTTGTAGAATCTTCTTGAGTCTAATATGAAGGTACGATTTCTTGAACAGTTACTTGCATGGGATGTTTCACTACACAAGATGCTCTTGAGATCGTTTAATGGATGTTGAATTGAAAGATTGTAAAAACAACTAATTACTGCACACTCCTTGTCAGAGAGTGTGAGATAATATTAATAGTCGTGTTGTGCCGGTTTTGCCGCCGGCTGGCAATAATTGAGTAGATAGCGCGGATTTGTGTACTCCCAGCGATACCGTAGTCTTGATCTGATCCAGGGGTGAGTGGTTCACCAGGGCACGCGGCAAGACAAGTGCGTGCAGGATTATCCTTATACTCACAGGGATACAGTATTCTTGGTCTGGTTAGTGGGTCATCAAAATATACTTATCTCTAATTTATTAATACGTTGCGTTGCGTTCTCTTCCGACTTGGCTTCTCTAGGCGAATAATCCCTTTTACTTGACTTTTCCTTCGAGACAGCCCTTGGCTGTCCACGCGAGCAGTTTTCTCGAAATCCCCCTGCGGACAACGACCTTTCGCTGTATTGTTCCCACCTTTAAGGCCTCTTGCCATGAGTCCCCACTCAAGGAGCTTCTGGTCTTAGTTTTCCACTCAAAGCGCGCCGCTTTTACTATGCTAAATGTACACGCCCTTTTCCCACTTCCAAGGAAATTAGGCATGGACAATGAGAATGTCGGAAGAGTACCGCTGGTGGCAACGCCTAAAGTGGAAGATTTACCCTTCTTCGGGACTCATCGTGGTGGGGGTAGATTCTTGCTCAAGCGTCTTCGCCTAGCCGATGCAAACAGCAACATTTGTCGTACTTGACAAAAATGTATGTTTGCTGGTGGCACTGAAGGCACATGCGCGGCAATATGTTGCAATGGATTTTAAGAAATGTTTTTCGCTCAATTGTTTTCAAATATTTTAATCCTCAAAATATACTCTAGTAAACAAGCTAGCCGGGTTTTGATGGTCACAAGGGTCTTCAGTGCATTCAAAACAATTACTACATCTGTAGTACGATAGGCAATAAAGTGGCTGTTTAGGAGTACGTTCCAGATGTACTAACCTTTTCGAGCCTTTAGCAACCTTGGCGAGACTTTCTTAGATTTTTATGTCCGTTCGATATTTCTTTTTATAATAGCCGTTGAAATTTTCCTAATGAATACAATTCGAGAGATTTTTGTTTCACTCTCGAACAGAGTTCTTTAATTAAGACTGACTGACTAACTGAATATATCCACTAAAACAACATCACTAACAGTAATATAATTTATTGTTTATAAGATCAATCCATTTTTGTAATATGATTATAAACAATTATTAAACTATTCGTCAATGGTACAAATAAAGAGTATACTGTTAATGTAGCAATTAATAAATTAGTAAATACTTCGAATAAACAATTTAAATAAGAAAAATTTAAATAAGAAACAATTTTCTTTTACTTTTATTAAACAATTAGCAACAAAATTTGCTAATTTAATAAAATAGTAGATTGTACAGTTGTTAGGCATTTATAGATCAAGTTTTGTCACATATTTTATGTTATTCATTAGTATTTGAACATTTTCTCTAAGCTCTTGTACAATCTAGAATCCAAATCATAACATGTCATTAAATACCATTATAATTCTAAATTTGCCAACATTCAAATATAAATATAATTTACTTTTGAAACCATTTTATTTATTAATGTCTCAATATTAAGATTTTCCGTTGTAGCATCAATTTTTATTGCTGCAATTTTTAACTGCACTTACGATCCTCAATTTTAAAATAAGTCTTTCCATTAACTTTTTAATTTAAAAAAATTCATAATTAATATTTTTATATCTACTTAAATCTAATGACAATTGAAATCGTCAGCTTTTTGTAACCTAACATATTTGTTCAACATGTTGCAAGATCCTTAGTAAAAAAATAAATATGCATATCCTCATATATAAAGATTCATAGATGGAATGTATATATAAACATTAACAAATCAAAATATCAGAAGATATTACTAGAAAAATATATTTTGTAAATATTTTTTGGTATCATAGATATAGCAATTAACTTTATAACCTGTAAAACTTGAAATAATCTTGAAAATTGTAGTATTATATTTTTTGATATATATATTTATTCATAAATTGGTTACATAAAATGAAAAAAATACAAGTATTTACTTTTAACCATAATATAATTAGTACTGTTCAACTTAAATATATTATTCTTCTACAGTGAATTACCTGCAATGAAGCTAACATAAAATAACTAATCAGAAATACTGAAAGATCACAAGCCATTTATTGAAACTTATTAAATATCAAACATAAGAAAAATTACTGCAAAATATTAATATTGATTAAGCAACAAATAAATATAGATTTTTTCAATTATTTATTGTTATTGCAATATGATTAAAAGCTATTGCTTTTGAAACTGTACAATAAAGTCGTTATTGATAGATTCGCATATATACTCACAAAAAGTTTAACTAGAATATTATGTATTAATTGAATATCATATTACATTATATTAAATTTCTTTTTATATTTCATTTATGAAAAATACATTTTTCTTTTTAATTTCAATTCTTTTGCCTAAACATTATTCTACTCTTCAAAATATCACAGAAGGTTTAGACTTAGATCTCAATGTTACGAAACTATGAGTAGATTAGTTATCTGAAGAAACGTAAGGAATTTGTTATTGATTCAAATGTATCACAACTTATATTCCAAAAATTTTAATTTGATTTAAATATTTTCGACATGGTAATATCCAAAATAATGTAAGTTCACTAATCTTTTGCTGTATAATTATAATATAAAATTAATCAATCAATCGTATTTTGGCTAAAAATGATTTCCATTATTCCCATTCATAACATACGAGTTTTCTGTTATTATTAAATTTCCTTTATATTTTCAATACTTGTATTAACTCAATACTTGGAAAATAAATTTTTTGATTTTCATCATCATAGATTATTGAGTTCATTTCTCTATGTGTTTTTTATCATCATGCTTACTATATTTGGCATGATATTTATAATTCATATTTCTTTCTTTCATTCTCCAATTTTATAATACTTATATTTATTTTGACATTTTCATCGTTATACAGGTGCAATAATATATGAAATGCTTTACATATGTAATTATTTTATCCCAAATCTTCAATTTCTTCAGACATTTCAAAAACACCTTTTATTAATTAAAATATGATTTCATATTAACAGAAACAAAAGCATACTACGTGATACATTAAATACTAATAAATATTTTATTTCATTAATTAGCAGTTTTAATTAAATATCAGTATAAAATTTTTAAACTTGAAAAATTATTAGATTTTATTAGATTTTACTTGCTTTTATAAAATGAACAGTACAGTAGCTTCATTTTACTTACATATCAAATCAATTAATTTACAAAAAATATTAAATATATTTACAATACAAATTCTTTCTAATTATAAAAATTGTACTCTTTATATAATTTAATTGATTATTATTTTTTTATCTTTTTTATTTGATTCTCTAAAGTAATGTTATAAATCATCATTCACAATTATCATAAATTTTATATTTAATTAACTTTGTAATAAGAAATTCTTTATTTAATTGAATATTGACATTTCAATAAAAATTATTATTCAATTAAAACTTATTCAACATATATTCTTCACATTTGTAATATATGCAATTCTAATTTCTCAATTTTCTTTATTTTATTGTATAATTTCCTATTTTATTCATAATAAATAGTTTTTATTTTATTTCTATATATTTATATATATTAACAAAAAAAGTTTGATTTTTCAATGGATCTTTTATCTTTGATTTTTTATTGTAATAAAAGAAGATTAAAATTCTATCATAAATATATTTAACTAAATTATATAATTTGAATATATCAAAATAATTATGCAAATAATCAAAATACATGCATTAATGAAAAAAATAGTTAAGCTTTTAAAATTTTAAACAATATATAAACTTTTATTTAATTTAAAATATACAAGGATCATTTTTATCATTAAAAAATCTACCCTAATTCAATAAATATAATATTTTTTGAATTATGGTATACTTTGTTTCAAATTCATTTATTAAAGTCATTATTTTGCATAAGTATTTTTATAACATAAAATATAGTCACAACAATAAAATGAAATAAGTCTAAAAATTTTAATTCCAACAAATTTTCTTATAGATAACAATTATGACTAATTACAGAAATTAATATAACATTTTAATAGACCACTTGAACTTTTTTTGTTTGAAAAAGAAATTCAATTTAAGACAAAGGAAATATAAATCATAGTATTTATGTTATTATATTTTATATAAAACCAATAATTTAATAAAACTAAATGCACAATATTTAATAAAAAAAAAGTTATCACACTTATCAACATGAATCTTGACCTTATATAAATGTATACAAATTATTATTGTAAATATTTATATATTCATTATTAAAATTAATATTTTTTACATATTTATTTAATTATAGATATTAATGTTTAAAAACGGTAGATAATTATGTAACATGCATTGATAGATAATAAACACGTAAATATTTGTTATTAATTAAACTTGAATCAATAAATAATAAATAAAATAAGATTAAAAATAACATACACTACCTTTATGAATCATAAATCGTGACATATTTTCTTAATATTGTAAAATAAAATTGATAATTTATTTAATGGTCTTCTCAGATTAGTTATATATTCTCAAAAGTTGTATGAACTTAAAATTAATATAGTGTGTCTTTTCGTCATGCGCAGTTATGTTAATTGAAATGATCAGAAAATCCGTATAAAATGCAATATATAAAAATATATATATTACCATAATATTACAGATAATATATTACATACAAAATAAAGTTAATATAAAAATGGTAACATTTAATTTTTGATTTTATTATAAAAACAAAAAGTAATTTTTATATTTAAAGAATAGTATAAAATTATTTTTAAAATTTGAATGCTAATATTTGAATTATTAAGTCAATTTTTTCGTCATTCATAAAAGCAAAAATATTTTCTAATGTTTGACCTAGTGATATATCACTTTCTATATATGACTTTAAAAATTCCCTAAAGAATATCATATATAATAAAAATTTCTATTGCAGACATACTTTATTAACATTTCATAAATACCTTATGAATATTTGGTAATTTTATTTACCTTCATATTGTAATATAAATTTATCGCATTTTTATATTAAAAATTCATGCAATATTAATGAAAAAGTTTATCACTATATATTATATTTTATATTTTAAATATTGTATAATATAAATGTTCAACATAGTTATAATAATAATTATAATAATTCAAAATCACTTTATTTACAATTCATATATTTAATTTTTCAATTAAAAAAAATCGTCTTAATAATTATTAATTTCAATTTTTTAATTGTTTCAAACTAAAATTATTTTATTTAAATAATATCAACCTATTTTTATCTAACAATAGAAGTATTCCGCAATATTGATTAGTTCATTATATTTTTTTATATTTCTAGCGAATTTAACCACAATATTTTTGAGTTTGCTTTAAATTTTTCAATTAATTTTAGATGTCTTTTTTTAATTTATAATTTTATAGAAAGCTATAATGTAATTATTATTTTTAATATTATATGTATTTTCTTGTATAATAAAATTACTACTGATCGATGTATTCGAGTTCATTAGAAGATTTGATATTGTTATGATCACTATTTACTATATTAAATAATGAAGTGATATAACATTCATTATTCCCCAATTTTCAAAATTTATTAATTTCCATGTTGAGGATAGATAATTATTTTCAAGATATAATTATCTGATTTAAAGGTAATTAAAAATGTATATAATATATCATTTACCATATTATAACTTTTATGCATAAGTTTTCAGAACATTATATTTTTCTATAATTTAAATAAATAATAAGAATGTGATTTTTCAATCAGAATATTTTCTGAATCTATTAATTGAATGTTTACTTCTCTACAATCATTTGTTGACTATAAAATATATTTTTATTTAAAATTATCATGATAATTTTTAATATTATTCGATAACATATATTTCGTTATGCATATAGAGTAATTTTTACGCTTAGCAATCAATTTTTTTTATTAATTTCAAAAAATTTTTATATTATATTATTAAATAATAATTTTCATAAAAAGTTTTTCTTATCCTTAATTATTATAATTTTTAAAAACGAATACAACATATTTTTTAGTTAAAAATTTAAATTGAGACGTCTCCTTAACTATGTCTATTTGATATAATAATTTACTGAGAATATTATATAACAATATATTTTATTATTATATTTACTCTCTATGTATATATTTTTATTAATAGTTGCAATAGTATCTTTGTTTATGATTGAACAGTTTCCTTTGCATATTTTACAACGCAACATTTAATTAACGAGTTCTAAGGTTTTATTGAAATTACAAATATTTACGAAAGAATGCGGCTTAGGAAGTATAATACCGTGCTTATTTAGAATGAAAATAGAATACTAAAAATCAAGAAGTACATAAGACATATTTAAAAAAATTATTTACTTGTATTGTGTATGTATGTAAAAAAACTATGTTTTTTTGTAAATTGTAAAAATTGTAAAAAAAATACTATGTAAAAAAAAAATGTACTTATACATAGTAAAGATAATTGAATTTTTACCATTTAAAATATAAAAATTAGATAATTTATATTTCATATTATAAACAATTTAAATCGTTTCTTACATTATATACATTAATGATAGATTGGCAATAATAAACCAATATAGTTTCACATTATTCAGAAAAAAAATTTAGAATTTTATAAATCATTAAAATTCAATATTAAAAATTATTTTCATGAGCCTTGTATTATTTTTTAATTTATTGAATACACTTATAGTGATACAGCTTACTTTGATTATAATTAATTTTTCCTTATTATATCTATTGTTTTTTTTATTCATTTTTTTTTTAAATATATTAAAATTATATATATGTAGAACTTTTTAATTTTTATAAGTGAAATTTAATTAATATCTAGTTAGGTAGTTTGATAAATAAATGTATATCTAATTACAAAAAGATTAGTATAAATAATTAAATAATAAACTTGATTCTGTATAAATAATATAAATATAGTGATTCATATCTCCAATATTATATCTTGAATAACTCCGTTTATTCAATTTATTAGTGCCATTAACGAATAAATCTATTATTAAAAAATAAGGCTATGTTATGGTTCCAATATTTATACTGGTTAGTAAAAATTATATGACATTGAGATATATAAAACGAAATAAATGAATATAAACAAATGTCATTACTTACGTTGCAATGCTCATTACTTTATGACATGATATTTCCATAATTGAAAATCACAAGAAATTATTTCTTGAAATTGAATTTAATTATCAATTCATTTACACACAAAAAGTAAACATTTCAATAGAAAATTAATAGTCCTATTAAATATATTCAGTTTTTCAACTTCATTTACTAACATTTCGAATTATTTTATGTACATTTGTAGCTGTCAAATATGTGAATTTCATAATTAATTCTTAAAAAAAAACATATATATACTAATAATACAAATAATGTAATTTAATTATTTTATAATGAAGTAAAAATATTAAATTAAGTATTAGGGTATCTGAATAAGTGATAACTAATATAATAAATAATATCTGAAATGTTCTTATAAATAAATGGTAATATCAAAGAATATTTAACATTGATCAAGTTGAAGCAGATACAGTTTTTGAGATAAAATAAAAGATTTACAAAATCACTTATATTACTATTAAAATAAATTTTTATAATTTATTTTTCTTTATTTTACAATTTATATAAACACAAATTTGAATAAATTCTATATATTTTTAGGTAGTTGATAAACAAGGTAAACAATATAAAAATTGAAAAATATTCATTTTCATCATCAATTATTAAATAATAATTTGTATGCAATAGTTTCATATTTTTATTTTTATTAATAAATTATTGGTATTATATTATTTATAATGAATTACAAAATAGTTTAATGAGCTAACACATGACGACCTTTAAGAATTCGTCTCATAAGAACTTTACGGCCATTTAGTGTTATCAAACGTGCAAAATATCCCTGATGACTTCTTTTTTTTTCATTTGGACGTGCAAAATAGCACTTTGTATTTGTACGAATTGTTAAAATATTCCATATTTGATATTTGAATCTGAAAACAGTTTATATAATATATAGATCATTATGACGCAAAAGATATTAAAATGAATGAAATTGCCTACAAAATATAACAATTTGGAATAAGTAATAACAACTATGTTATTTTATTAATTATTTATTAATGTTTATAATTTTGGCCTATACAATGGCCATACTTAATCAATCGGAAAGTGATAATTATTTTGTGAAAATTTATTAAAAGAAAAAATCTTAATTGATTAAATATCTTACAACATATAGAATTATTTATATTATCTATTAAATATATAACATAAAATAACAAGCAATGTAGTTTATTTAATGAATTAAGTAAATTTATATTTTAAATAGTAATTCCATCTATAAAAACTACAATTTAATGAAGAGATAAAATAAAATAGATATATAATGTAATGATATTGAATCAAATTATTGTTTCTATATATAAAAATTATTAACGAAAAATAAAAATATATTATCTATAATGTTCTAATATAAAATCAAATCACTTTCAAAAGTATATATAAATACGAATATGACTACATTTAAACAAAAAATATTTATTTTTTTTTTGAAGACTTTATAAATTTATGTTGTGATAAACCAATTGTTGAAAATTATAAATACACATGGAATTTGTATTTATAATTGCATTTAAGGATATATGGTAATACAAAATAAAAACTTCTGGATAATACGAATCATTTTATTATTTTTAACTATACCTCATAAAATGTTATATTAACTTTTTTCTTTTGTAAATATATATTTATTTATATATGAAGTGAATAATGTATTGATATACATATAAATTAATAATAAATTTTTTATCAAATATTAATACAGATATAACCTTAAATTGTTAGATTCAATTTTATCTTAAATTACTTATTGTTAATTTAATATTGATTATATAAAAAGCAAGTCACTTACAATGAAACATTGTTCAATCTTCTGAACATAGTGCGATTTTTTTATATGAAGTGTATTCCTCAACAATTTTTCCTGCAAATACTGTGTTTTATTAAAAACTTATTAATTTTTACAATAACCTGCAATTAATTTACAAAATAATAAACTTCAGCAATAGTAAAAAGTACAGCGATATGTGAATGATATGTGAATGAACAAAGAGAATGATAAGAAATTTGATAAATGATTAATAAGGAATTTATATTTTGCCTAAAAATATTTTATACTTTTAGTCCAAAAAATATTGCAGAAACTAATTGCCCTCTAGGAAGATTATTCATAACTAAACCAACAATGCACCAATTATATAATACATAATAAATAAATACAAATCAAATTTAATGTATGTTCGAGTACATAACTTCAGACTAGTTGCGCAAATTATAAAGCAGCGTTCTTGTTTTTTAATTTGATGCTATATAACCTATAAAAGTATTTTAATGTTATATATATAAGCATTTATATACATATATACATGCTTAATTAGATTATATGATTTATGGCATTTATTGCTATTTCATAATGTTCGAAAGTTATATTTGTTTATTTGATCCAGTTCGATAGATCAAATGTTTGAAAATGTATTTAATTTTCTGGCTCGAACTGCCAAGTTCTATAGTTTAGTTTATTTGTCGCCCGCCTAAACGATGCTTAGGAAAGAACATAAGTGGAAGGACTGTAAATATGTACAGTGCGTGTAAACTTCGTTAGAACATCGTTTATTTGGTTTTATTCACAATTACACTATTGTTGTTCTGAATTCACTTATCGTGGGAGAGAGTGAACTATGTTATATCACAATCATGTAGTTGCTCCTTGGTGGTGGTGACGATGGCGTCAATGACGTTATAGGGATCAGCAATGGATTTTGTATATTCCTTGAAAGGGAATATAGCTTGGTTTCAGGTCTATGCTAATGTTGTAAAGGTTAGCAGGAGACCCGATCATACTCATAAAGGGAATAGGGGATTATTTCGGTGATAGTTATTCTCAATAAAGACTACTGGTATACCTTCCTGTGAAGGAGGGTCCGATACCATGCTTCGTGTGGCCAACTATTTCCTTGTATTGCAGTCAGCCCTTGACTGGTTGTTAACCGTTGCGCACTGAAGAATTGAACGCATGTTCTTTGGAATGACTCCGACTTAATAGCGTGGCTAGGGCGTAGATGACTGACTAGGACGAGTACTGATTCGGAGGAATAACTGACACTGTATAATGAGTAACTACTGAGTGATAATTACGACGAGTTGTGATGCGCTTTTCCTTAAATATCAACGCGGCAGCTACAATAAACTGGCAACAATGCTTAGGTGCGGCTATACGGAGACTAGCCGGCTTCCAGAACGTTTCAGAATCTAAGCTTGGGCTATTCGAGAGTACAGCGAAAGTGAAGCCTTGGAAGATTCGAGAATCTATGGTTTGAGCTATATTTGAAAATTCTGTTTGTTAATTGTGTACAAAGATTCAAGACTAGAAGGCTTATAATTTTTCCGAGAACCGTAACCTCAACAAAAAAAATGCTCCAATTCCGAACACATAGTAAAAATGAAAAAGAGAAATATTTAATATTATAGTAAATTTTATTTTTAAAACTGTAAAAGTTTGTTCATAAAACAATTATTATAAAATTTCTGAAACGTTTACAAGTTCTTGTTCTATAAATTTAGTTTTTTTATAGAGTAAATAAATAGTTTTTTACTATCGGCGGTTTTTATGATGCCGTAATATACCAGTTTATAAAGAGTTATTAAATATAATAAAAAGAGACGTGCTATGCTTTTCATTTAGTTACATCTTGTATGCAATATGTTGTATTGATTATTAAATTTATTTTCATCGTACGTTTTAGAATTCATGATCCATTTGCTTGTAATTTATAAGTTTAGCAAACTATTTGTGATCCTCTATTAAATTATTCACTTAGTAAAGAAAAATATTAAATCGTTTTGTTATAGATAGTTTCAATATTTTGTGTTTCTTTGATGAGTATCTAATAAAATTTATCAAGCTTATTCTAGAACACAAATATATGAAAGAAACTTTCGCCAGTACCGATTGGTTGTAATACAAATTACAAATTAAACTACAAGAATAGAGTATATTAATCAATTTTATTTCCAAAAAAGTTTAGAGATTTTTATAATTTCGTAATAGTTTAAAATAATATTGCCAAGGCAAGATAAAGACAGAATTAATAAAGATAAAATATACTCAAAATTAAAAGAAATTATTTATTTCATCGATATAAAATAATACTATCGAAAATTATTTTTTCTGGTGTCTCAATACATCAGGTATTATTCAGATAATTAACCAAGTTTTCATATGCATGTTAAATAATCTGAATTGAAACTACATGATACATTGAACTTTTATATTAAGAACTTTTATATTAACTTTATCATTTGATACATGCTGTAGGTGTTAGAATAGTTACAACTGATGATTAAATTGAGTTATGTTCTTTGATATTTTGATAAACCTATCAATTTATAGTATTTTTAGAAGATTGATTATTTTCCAAAAGAGATTTGAATTGATAGCTTTATCATAAGCACCTACAAGAGATTCTATTTGGCAAATAGAAAAAGTAAAGAACATTATATGGTTCTGATATTATATTTTTTTTATATTTTAGGTAGAATATAATAATGCTCATTATAATTTGTAAAAAAGTTAATTTATTGGTCATATACGCAATATAATTTATGTTCATGTATTTGCATAAATATATTCCAATAATGTATACACGTTGTGTTAACAATGTTATTTGTTCCTTAACTTTTAATATCCTAATATCATAAATATTGTGATGATAAATACTTTTTTTATCTGTTTTTTTCTTGATATCCTAATGCATGTATGATAATGACGCATGCTTACTCTCTATGTATTCTTTTCTTAATCTGCCTATCAAAGCTGAAAGAATTTCAAAAGTGCTAAAAATAATGATTAAGATTGTTTTCATTGATCAAAACTTGAAATTTTGACTCTTTAGCTATGTTGTTTATGATCGTTGGAGATCTTATGAATTAATGTATTTAATATAAAAATGAACAAGAATTTCATTATTGATGTGCTTTCATCATTAGTATATCATTATTAGTATAAGTTTCACAAATAATATTCCTATTTTTACTAGTAAAGTATTAACGAAAGTAACTATAATTATTTATTATTTATTAATTACTTTAATTATCTATGACTTTTTTAATTACATTTTCTGAGTTATTTCACAGTTCATTTTACATATTTGAAATTAAGAATTTGTTATTAAATAAATATAAATAAAAATAAAATATAAACTCGTATAAATATATAAAATGAATGTTTAAATCATGACTGTTAACTAATGGTATAGTAAATCATTTAGTTGTGTAAAATTTGAAATACAATTTGCTCTATTCAATAGAATGCATGCCCAATTTTTAAATACTTGTATTATATGAATAGTTGTAAGTATTTAATTTAATATCAATTATCAAGATTATTGTACCGTGTATTATATAACTATCTTACATGATATTATTTCTAACATTATTGTTGAACCAGTCGTAGAGAATCGTTGTATTGTATATTTAGAGTAATTATATTTTACTTCATTATAAAGGTTATTTTTAATATTAGAATCTATTAATTTTATTACATTCTCTACTTATCGTTGAATCATAGAGGTTTAAAAATATATAATATTTTTTCTATTTTTATGTACAGAATTTTCATTTATTTATGACGAAAATATGAGTATTCTTCAAATAATTCAAAATTATTATTAAGTTTTTACTAATGAAGGTTATCTGATATATATAGAATATTTTATTTTTACTTTATTTATAATTAATTAGAAATTGTGCAAAAAAATGTGATTGATAAATTGTTTATTAGAGCAAAGTTTAAATAAAAACTCTGCATTCATTTTCTTTTTAAAACATGCTACATTATTTTGTTATTATACCGTATGTTCGAGATTGATGCGGTTCCATGAATATTAGAAAAAGTAGGTTATACGCGCTGTGTGGCGTACGGTACGCGCGCCTAATCCGGCACGTGCGATCTGACCGGGACGTGCACTCGGGTGAATGTTTATAAAAAAAATTCGGCAAGTCCGAGCAAGTTTTACGACATGAAAACTAATATACTATAAGATCACACAAAGATATTACTCCTACTTTTCTCTCATCGAACATTCTCGAAGGTTCTAGATTTTTCTTTCCACGCCTTGTGTAAGAATTAGTGCAACAACGACGATGCTTTGTTGTCAGCTAAGTAAGCCGTCGCGTGGCTATATAAGAAAAGCGCGCGGCGCGCCTCGCTCTCTTGCTAATCATTTCTTGCCAAACAACCCTCGCTCAACCGCGCTTGTGCCTAACAACTTGCCGTGACTCGACCGCAGTGATCGATCTTAGTGAAGCAATTCCATCATCTACCAGTAGAAGCCATGGCACACGGGTCTCGATCTGCCCTCAGCAGGACCGCCATGGAACGGTCGGTATTTTCAGCAGAGCCGCCACGGAACAATCAAGCCTTCGGTTCGTGCGCGTAATCAAAACGCTCATTTGTAATATCACTTCGCGCTCATTCAAGTGTATCTGCCGCTCAGTGTTTTTGTATACTGTAAGATGACGCGTGGCCATTTATTCGGCAGCATAGTTAAAAATACACGTGTGCATAAGAAATCGGCAAATTAGATAGTGATTACAGTGAAACCAATGGAATAGTGATCAAAGGGGACATCAATTACGCAGCAGTAATACACCTTGCCTGCATTTTACAAGGTACACCTTTTTATATTAAGAAATTAGTTAGTTACACCTAGCACAAAACAAGTCGGGCAAACTTACGCTATTTCGAAGAACACTTCGAAACCGTACAGGCCAATAAGAGTCGATAGGGCAAACTTACGCTTTTCCGAAGACCACTTCGGAACCGTACAGGCCCGCTAACAGAGAGAAGATAAGCTCACGCTATCCCGAAGTACACTTCGAAACCATTCAATTCGGACCATGCAGGCTCGCTAGCATAGAGAGGGCACGCTCACGCTCTCCCGAAGAACACTTCAGAACCATTCAGGACCTCTGGCAGAAATAGGGCACACTTACGCTGTTTCAAACTAACACTTCGGAACCGTACAGGCCATCAACAACTGACGCAAGAGTCGCTCTGCCTTAAGCACATTGTCACAAAGGACAACAACAGATCGACTAATAGACTATAAATACAGATTATTAAATCCTTCAAGAGTAAGAAATCTTACCATTAATCACTCTTACCTGGGACTATTTTTTATTATTTATTCTTTTACTGTCCCCTTAAATAATTAAAGACACAATTCATTACTTAATAAATTCCATTAAACTTCTTACACCATATCAAGTATAGTTATTCATACATCTAGCATACTTGATTCGACTACCATCTTCTCATGCTATCTCACAAGCATGATTGATTGACTACACCAGCTGATATTTACAACATCAGCATTACCTCAACTTCAAGATACTCAGTGATATCCATGGAAGCTACAATAATCAAGAATACAAGAACACACTCTCATTACTTCAATAGAATTATCTCTCTCTCTCTCTACACAACAGTGCAATATTATAATCATTTACAAATAATAAACCTTGTTTTAATATTTTTCAGCCTTGTCAATTATTATTTCCTTTGAAGTTATCCTGCCGAGAGACTAATCCACTGAACTATTGAATTGGTAGTTTGAGCCATAAACTAAACCTTTAATATCGAACACCGTAACAAATACTTCGTTCATTTACAATTAAAAAAATATATATTATTTAAGGGCTTTTTAATGTACCGCTAATGTACCCTCATTACTAAACATTTAAATATAATACTTTTTACTGAAGCGTTATAATGCCTTTAATTGTATTTCTTTCGTTGATTACTTATGTGCCAGATTTTTACTTCGATTTTAATTATGTCTAAACAAAAAAGTATTTGAACCTTTTATTTTTTAAACTATGTTTTATTATTAGAAAATAATTCCATTAAATGCAAACATGGTTAATATAACTTTGTAGTTAAAACACATTATTTAAATCGTATTTAAAAAGAATTATTATATAATATTTCCATCTCTTTTAAATATTCTATACGAACAAAGTAATTATATTAGTTATAAAGATATTGATACAAAAAAGAAAATTAGTAATTTTTTTGTTTTTCCATTTTGCAATATTGTTTTTTTACGAAAAGGATAATTTATGTTTGTTAATTTACGACATAAATTCTGAATACAACAAATTCGACTGTTTCATACTGATATTGAAGCCATGAACTTCATTTTAATTATATTCAATATAAATATTTATAAACATTTATTAAATAATTGTACTCCCATTCCTTTATTCTTTTATTCTACATTATTTCTGTTATTTTATCATAACATTATAAAACAAGAAATTAGAATAAGGTCTAATAATTCTGTTTTTTAATTTAAAATATATATCTTACATAAAAATTTTGGGGTTCGTATAAACTATTGTATTATGTGTATATTTGAAATCTTAATATCATATTTGAAAATACAAATTCTTTAGTTTATTAAATTCAGTATTTTGTGCGAGTATTGGAATAATTATCAATTTCAAAATATAAATAAAGTACTATTAATTAATATTAATAAATATATTTATGTAATATGAATCTATGTGATATATCTATTGATTGTATATTAATAAAAAGTATTTATATCTATTATTAGCAATTTAATTATAATCACAAAGCATAATTGATAAAATTTGTACAAAAATTGTACCAATAGTCCGATATAAATAAAGGAAATAAAAGAATTCTGAAACATCCTATATATTATAAAATATATTTAATTAAGATGATCGAAAAAACTAAAGAGTAATCAATTTTTATTCTCTCAAACAATAATTAGTCAAGTGTTCTACCGTCAAGATCAGATTCTAATTTACCTTCACTTAATAAGTGATTTGTGTCTGAATAATGCATTTTACGTGAAGACTAACTTAATTTGAATCGTTTAATAAGTAGTTATTACTATTTTTATTCTTTCAATAATCATAATAATTACATTTTTATGTAAGAATTAAATTTCATACATAGATGCACAATTATAGATTTGTGCTATACAAAAAGTATTAATTACGTTAATTGTATGGAATTAATTTTGATTTTGTTACAAATAACTAAATGAAAGGAATATAATATAAAAATATGAAGATGAAAATTTAAATGGAAGAGAGGAAGTTGTTGAAGTACAAAAGATTTTTATACATATAATTTTTGTTTTATTCAAAGTCCAATGTTTTAAAAAAATCAAATGATATAAGTATGTAATAAGGAAAATTTTCAGATACATGATTCGTTATTTCATTAGATTTTTATAGAATCCTTTTATCTGCAATTAGATTCTTTTGATTTACTTTAAACACAAAATTAATTCAAACATTAGAAGTAAAAATGTTTTTAGAATTAAAATATGAGTTTTGAGTATCGTATTAATTATTTTATATATAATTTTTTGTTATTTTAACAACCTATTAAGGTAATATTGCAAATAATATGGTAATATTGCTAATATTGCAAATATTGCAATTTGTAAAAAATTCATAAATGACTACTTTACTTAAATATAATAAAATTTATTATTCAAAAATATAATGTAACTATTTGGCCATTGATTTGTACGATAAAAATTATGTTCTCGAATTATAATCCGAGAATAAATATATTTAATATTTTTTATTTTGTTCATATTTAATCTTTTATCTTTATGTTTACCTTTGATATTCTGTTATTGTCTGGAATCAGACTATAAACCTCCCGATGATGTTAGGTGGAGGGGATTGCTGGCAAGTGGAGGAGATAGTTCAATTCAACACACAGTGTATCTTCGTTTTCTATTTATTTTCTGAATACAATGATATGATTATAAATGGTGTTTATAGAATTATATTGATAGTGATTGTAAAATGATTATAAAATCTATGAAGTTTCTTCAGTGATTTTTACGTGGTGATGAATTTTATTACTCGCAGGATCAAAGGAAATTAAAGCCGTCGCTGTTGTAAGCCGTAGCTGTTTGTAATATACGTGTAATCACGTGAAGCCGTCGCTATTGTAAGATATATGTTAATAAATGTTGGTGTTATACTTTAGTTAATTTCATTCTTAAACTGCACTTGCACTCGTACTCTTTGAATATAACACTGAAAGGATTATGATTTTTGACGTCACAGTTAATTTATTAGATTATTAAGTGTAGTCGACACGTTATATGTCTATTATTATTAATATCAGGTATGTAGATGTGTGAATAATTAATAGCTGATTGACTGACTTTTAATTGAGCAATAATAAAATAATAAATTAATAATCTAGATCGTAAAAAATTGAATTTTGACTTTTGTAATTATTTTCACTTAAAAACTAAATAAATTTCTCATTCTTTATTGTAATTATTAAATAATAGTACAATGAATATGAATATTATTTGTAAGTTTTATTTGATAACATTGATAAATTATTTATATATATATATATATAATAAAATATATATTTTTGAGTAGATTTTTTATATATAAAAATTTTATACTTGTTTGGTAAGCATAATTAGACTTTGTAAATATTTAATTATTAATTAATTTAAAATCAATAAAATTAGTACCATAATATTATATGCAAATTAAGTATAAATTCAACAAGTGTTTTTTAATTATTTCATCAATGTTATTTCAATACTAATGATTCTTCATTTAAAGCAGAATCAAAACTATTTATGTAAACTAACATTTAATTAATACTTAGTGAATAAAATAAAGATGAACTATTTTACTGTAATCTGCATAAATATATATTTCAAATGAAAAAGATTTGCTGTAAAATTTATTATCAAAATTTATATGTACGAGAAAGATTTAAAGAAGCTAATACTATATTACAGAGAAATATAAAAAATTTAATTAAAAATCTATTTTTGTAATTAACTTTAATTAAACTATAATGTTGATTTAATGTAAAATCAAGTTAAAACATTGTTTTAATATATATGTATGTATATATAAAAAACTAAAATAAATTTTAATAGATAAATGTTTTTATAAAAATTTGAATTTGAAAAAAGTGAAATTTGAATAATTAAATAAATAATGAAAGACACTAATATAAATATATAAAAGTGCTTTTATTGTGTTAACAAAATATAATAGTGAACTGTAATGTGTATAACATATTTGCAAGAGCTGTTAATTACTTATATAAGTTAAAACATTTATTATATTGAATAGTCGAAGAAAAATATAATCAAGTAACTCACTTTATTTAATTATGACTCTGTATAATTGTTTATATTGTCGATACATTCAAATCTTATTTTGAAATCTCAAAATCTTACTTTTAATTATAAATAATATATATTGATTCTTATAAGTTACTTATATACAAGGTAGTAAAGTATTTATTATAATTGTTTATTAATATTATAAATTATAATTATTTTTACTACATTATTAACAGGATACTTAAAAAGTTACTTGTACCAGAAATTAATTCAAAATATAAGAAATCGATACCGAAGATAAATGTAAAGGTACCTTACAATGACTTCATTGTGATCAATGAAAATCTAAATTATATTTTACTTGGAAATATCATTCCAAATTAATCTATATTTATGATTATTTTTGGTTAACTACATTCTCATACACTGTTCTCTTACACACATTTTTGTTAATATAACAATATATAAAAAACTAAAGCTGAAATGATTAAAAGATGTGATTCAATTCATCCAAATACTTAATTAGACTTTATTTATAACATTATTTTTATAACATAATTTATGGTTATAGATTATAAAAATGTATAAAGAACTTAAATAAATATTATTTAACTTACTAGAAATTACCATCTATTAACTGGATGAAATAAGAAGTGTAGAAGTATGAAATACCATTAATTTTTTAATTTTTTACTATTGCAAAGTAATGACTCTCAATAATTATAGGAATTAAAGTAAAGTTATTTTTATTATATTATAACTTATGATAAACAATATTTTATTATAAAAAAATCTATGCAGTAATCAATTCTTTTTGCAATATACATTTTTATTTAATCATGTTGAGCCATTATGCATGTTTGAATCGTGTGAAGTTTAAATTATTAAGTTATAATGAAAAAAATACAATATGAGTGGTATATTAACATATTTATGTTTCCTGATATTTTCAATGAATAATAGCAATATACATTCAAATTTGATAAACTTTCAGTATTCTAAAACTTGTACAAATTTTTATAAGCTGATAAATAACATAATGTTAATATACAAAGAGATTTAGCTTTTATTAGAGGTAGATTAGAGGTAGTTTATTACAAATCTATATATTAGTAATTGTTCGGAAAATAACTCCACAATATTGTGGAAAAAACCCACTAGATATTGTGTGGGGTTGCCGGGCAAGTAAAGGGTTAATGCATCGATCTAATAATTAACATATATCTTTATTATTACTGTTTATTTCATTTATTTTACTTTATTTCCAATTCGAATCATTAACCTTGGTGAAATTACAAATGATCTTTATATTTCTTAATAATCTTGTAGTGTTAATATATCTGTTTATTGGAGAATTAGAGGATAATCAATTTCTTATTCTGTGCATGTAACTGGTGAGATTATGATTTACTGTAACAAGAAGTAGGTTATATAATCTATTGAATATTATCACTTAGAGGTTATCGTTATTGTAGTGCTCTGATCGAACATTACAATATTATTGTGTCTCATCTCAACACGTGTGCAGTTGCCTCTAAATATCGATCGTAAGAGAGCCTAAATGGAGGTTATGCGAAGCTGTGCGCCATCTGTGGCGGGAACAACTTGTAGTTGGAGGGATTGAGAAGCCAATGTGGCTTTTGTAGCTGGTCTTGTTCAAGAGTATGTCCGGGAAGCTTCCGTAGTTGGACTTTAATCCGTCCGTCTTCTACATAAGCCGAGAAATCAAGAATGAGTACTAGCTGTAAGGAATTACTTGTAGTGTATCGTGATTTACCAGTCTGTCTTCGGTGGCTTGTTATGACGTTCCCTTGCAATGTTGCAACTCTTTAGTTCTTCCTTGTCTCCAAGTGAGATTACAAGTGGTCAGGTCCTATGCAATCCAGTCTTGATGAGATCAATTCAACTGTACACTAATTCACAATCGTGGAAAGAACTTCTTATTAAAACTCAGCTAGCTAAACGACTTATCTCTCCGGTCCTCCTCCGTGAGAGTAGGTCGTGACTTATCCTTCAACTGTGAGAAGTATTTGGAAGGATTAAGTCGTGACTTATCCTTATACTGTAACAAGTATTTGGAAAGAGTAAGTGAAGGTACATTACGTAGTCCCTTCTTAAATGGTTCACTGATCCCGCTCCACTTGGGATCCCTTCTTCCTGTATTAATTAATCAATCAGAGGTTGATCTTGGGTCGTACAATAGATTATGCACGCCTTCATTTCCACTTCCTTCCGGGCTCAGTTCCGAATTTGCTAATCGGGAAAGTGTCGGAAGGTGGCGAACCTTTTCCATTGGTCACCTCTCCGTGGTTGCCCCATCCCTCTCTGGGACTTGGCTAGAAGATGGGTCCGCTTGGGCGTGGTCAATTTTCCAATACGATCGACCAGATGTGGCATAGCCAAGAACAATGCAAGCTTTGTCTTAAAGGCCGAGTGCGCACGTATGGTCATTGCATGTTGTCGCACGTACGGGTTTTGGGTTGTAGTAAATGTTTTGTACTCAGTGCTTTACGCATATCTGATATTCGTTCTGAATGTACTTTGGGGTTCTCCCGGCAATAAACCCATTAAGTTCTACTGCACTGGGAGTATGAGCACGTTTCGCTAGAGTTTTCCAAATGTTTTATGACACTAGTGCAAAATAATTATGAGCAGGAAAGTTTTGCAGTCTTAAATACAATTTTCATGATATTACTTGCCAGATGTTTTATTGCCTTACTAAACGAAGTCTCTCATTCCCAAACAAACAGTAATATCGATAATTATTGAGATAAAATTTAATATATTTTTTTCCAGGTATTGCAGAACATATCAAATTGATAATGTAATTACCAAACTATTGATTTAGTAGAGATAATACTTATTTAATATTTGTTTGTTTATGTAAATTACAATGCAAAAGTATTCAGTGTTCCGTTCTAATCGTGTTCGAGAGTGAAAAGAAAATCTCTCGAATTATATTTACTTGAAAAACCTTCAACAGCTAATAAAAAGGGAACTATCGAACGGATACGAAAAAATAAGAAAGTTTCGCCAAAGTTGCATGAGACTCGAAAAGGTTGTACATCTGTGAACTCGTAAACAGCCATTTATTGCCTTTCGTATTAAAGACGTAGTAATTGTTTTGAATGCAATAAAGACCCTTGCGACTTAACAACAAAACCCGGCTAGCTTGTTTATAAGAGTATATTTTGAGGATTAAAATATTTCTAAACAGTTGAATGAAAACATTTCTTAAAATCCGTTGCAACCCGAAACTCGGTACGCGCGACTCTCGACATTTGCGTCGCACGTGTGCCTTCAATGCCACAAGGGCATACGCATGCATTGTTGTCAAGTACGATAAAAGTTGCTGTTTGCATAGGCCAAGCGAAGACGCTTGACCAAAAATCACCCCCACCACGATGAGTCCCGGAGAGGGGCATATCTTCCACTTCACGCATTGCTGCCAGAGATACTCCTTCGATATTCTCTTTGTCTAAGCCTAATTTCGTATGAAGTGTGGGAAAAGGGCGTGCACATTCATCATGCCGCCGAGAAGCGGCGCGCCCTGATTGGAAAACTAAGACCAGAAGCTCCTTGAGTGGGGACTCATGGCAAGAGGCCTTAAAGATGGGAACAAGACAGCGAAAAAGGGCTGTTCGCGGGAGATTATCGGAATACGCATTCCGAGTGGGCAGCCAAAGGGCTGTCCGCGGGGGACACCAAGAACACGCAGTCCGCGTAGGCAGCCAAGGGCTTTTTCTTCCAAAAACGACAAATCATTCAGAGTGAGAGTAAGCAGTCTGGGGAAAGGTCAAGTAATAGAAATTAATTGTCCAAGAAAACCAAGCCAAAAAATTCACTCAACACAGAAATAAGTGCTAGTAATTCGCCACAAAAATAGTGCATGCTGATGAGTAAAGGAGTCACGCCGCACATGATTCGCGTCCCTCTCACCGCAAAGGCAGATCAAGAATAGTTCATGCTGGTGAGTAAAGGAGTCACGCCGCACATGATTCGCGTCCCTCTCACCGCAAAGGCAGATCAAGAATAGTTCATGCTGGTGAGTAAAGGAGTCACGCCGCACATGATTCGCGTCCCTCTCACCGCAAAGGCAGATCAAGAATAGTTCATGCTGGTGAGTAAAGGAGTCACGCCGCACATGATTCGCGTCCCTCTCACCGCAAAGGCAGATCAAGAATAGTTCATGCTGGTGAGTAAAGGAGTCACGCCGCACATGATTCGCGTCCCTCTCACCGCAAAGGCAGATCAAGAATAGTTCATGCTGGTGAGTAAAGGAGTCACGCCGCACATGATTCGCGTCCCTCTCACCGCAAAGGCAGATCAAGAATAGTTCATGCTGGTGAGTAAAGGAGTCACGCCGCACATGATTCGCGTCCCTCTCACCGCAAAGGCAGATCAAGAATAGTTCATGCTGGTGAGTAAAGGAGTCACGCCGCACATGATTCGTGTCCCTCTCACCGCTGAATCAGATTGAATTAGGATATCGCTGTAAATACGTTGATACATATTATATCTTCAATTATTGTTAGCCGGCGGCAAAACCGGCATATGACAACCATCAAGATTATCTCACACTCTCCAATCAGAAGTGTGCAGCAATTATTTATCTGTGCAATTTACATCAATTAAACGATTTCATAGCATCTTGTGTAGTGACACCTCCTGTATAAGAAGCCGATCAAGAAATCATATCTTCATATAAGATACAAGAAGATTCTACAACATCCATATGTAAATAGTGTAATAAATTGTATAATTAATATAATTAACCAACTCTCACGACTCTTGTACAGCCCCTACATCTCACCCCTTCCCGAGCGTCTGCTACGGCGGGCGGCAAACTAAGCTATTGAAGCATTGGCAGTTCGAGCCAAGAATTACATCACTACAACTTTCGAACAAATCGGAATGTATTTTGTTTCATGTATGTTTATAGGTAATGATAACGTTATCAAACAAATACAAAGTAAGGTAAGTATCAAAATGCATTTAGCTACAAGTAATCAATCAAGAAAAAAATTGCATGAGTAGAAACAATGTTGAATTTAATAATTTTACTGAAATATCTATACAATTAATTATATGTTATACAGAGAAACGGAAAAGTACATATCTAACTATACAGAAGCCCGAAGGTTTACTATGTATTATATAATAATTAATATTAATATTATTTTAAATGATTATTGTATACGTGGTATAGCTATCATCTATTAAATTTCGATGTTAATATATGTGTATTGTATATATTATAAATATTTTCTGAAAAAAATTAAAGAATCAATATGTATCTGAATTATAGATTGATATAAGAGTTGTCTTAGCCAATTACTAGTAAATGTTACTAAATATGATTAACAGATTGTAATTAATTGTATAAAGAATTATATTTTTTATTAAAATTTTTGTCGGTATATAATAAACGCCCCGTTTATTGCTTCTTATCAAACTCTGTTTTCCATTTTGAGTACTCTTTTTTTTATAAATCTTATTTTAATATTTAGACACTTGTGAATTTTGTTCACATTACGATGCATTATTATACATACTTTTTATTACATTTTAACTGTTTTTTTATCATATTATTGTTTATATATAAAATTTATTTTTATTTTATAATTTAAGTTTTTTGTTCAGGTTTATATATATTTTATTAAACATAATTTAGCAATGAACCACTTATCATGTTCATTACCGCAAAATGAGGTAAATGGGTTTAGAATATCTATTAAACGAAAGTGGACAGATTTATTAACAACCAAAATACCATATCGAAAGCAGTTTAATAAATATTATAAAAGGTAAAATTATTATTTATAATTATCGTTAAATCTCTAACAAAATGAAATTCTTTAGTTGAAAATATATTTTCTAAATTTCAGTTTCTGATAATATTATTAATTATACATATATGTTCGAAACTGTTTGACTTCTTGGCTCGAACTGCCAATGTTGCGATAGCTTTAATTTACCGCCCGCCCTAGCGGGTGCTTAGGAGGGAGTTTAGTGACAGGGCTGTAGAAATACAGTATGCGATTCTTCGAAAATATGGTTTATTTACAGTTATACTATTGTTTGATTGGATTTATATATTCTGGAAGGGTATACACTATATTCAGCCTCATCGTTGCAGTTGCTTCGAACTGATCTTGTGTTGAATATGTTGTCCTGATGCTCCTTGAGATGATAATGTCGTTGATATTGTAAGGCTCAGTAACTGTTTATGCACACTCCTTATTAGTGAAGGTGATTTGTACTATTAATAATAGCATCATGCTAGTTTGAAAGAACTGGCAATAATTAAGTATACTCATAAGAGTATGGGTTTGCTATTTTTCTAATAGCGTCATGCTAGTCTTGTAAGAACTGGCAATAATTTAGGTTGCGCAGACTTTGTGTATTAACAGAAATACAGTAGCCTTGATCTGACCCTGGGATGAACAGTTCACCATCCGGAATTACTCCTTGTTTATGGTAATATTGTTGCAGATTTTGCGAGGATCAGCAATGATTATACATGTTCCAAATGCGGGAGCGTGTCTTGGGTAGTCTGGCCCTTTCGTGGTATGAACACCTTTCAATTGCCGCAGAGGAGGGTTAATGCGTCTTCCTTCTATCGGTAGTTCACTTAGGGCTTGATCACTACATTATCACTATTAAGTGAGAGCACCATACTTTTTTGGCTTCTCCACGTAGACAAAGATTGTATCTGTTTTGTCCCCCCTTTTAAGGCCTCTAACACTGAGTCCCCGCTTCAGAAACACCTCTGCCTTAGGTTTCTCCCATCAGAGCGCACCTGTGTCTTCCTTCTTTAGAAGCAGTTTGGCTTCGACAGTGACCACATCGGCAAGAGTGCTTCTAGCGACAGCGCTTTCAGTCAGGGATCTCAGTCTTCTCTTGGCCTTCCCGCTAAGAGGAGCTCCTGACTGAAGCGTCCTCGCGTGGCTTGTACAAGTGGCAGCATGGATTGACTTGAAAACAGTGGATGCGCTGAGTACCGTTACATCGAAAATTTTGCGTGTAACGACTATTTCCAGATGTCTAATGAGCTGGGTTTTCCTAGATGTTTAGCTACAATGACTTTTCGCAGATGTTTAGCTCCAATGGTTTTTATAATATAATATTGTTAATATAATATTGTTTTTATTTTATTTATTCTTCAAAAATAATGTGAAGAAAAGTACTTTTTTTAAATAATGGTTTCTTATTTTTTGAAAATAATTAATAAAATTAAATACATAAATATTACAACGGGTATTATATTGTATTATATAAAATAGATATTATATTGTGTGTGTGTGTGTGTTATGAGTGAAATTTGTTATTACTTTTCAGTAAAATATTAAGTTTTGTGATATTTTGTTGTTGCTTTTAAACATTTCTTAAAATATTTGTCGTACAACAGTCGTATATAAAAGCTTGAAAAAGAATGATGTAGATCACTTATTCGAGAGATTAGAAAAAATACGCGAATAATTTAGGATCTTAATTGTTTGATAACTTTTGTGCAAAAATTTTTTTTTTTTGTAATCTATTTTCCTGTCATATATATATACAAAACTAATATCAATTCTAAATAAAAGGTATAATATATTTATATGTAATCCTAGATTGGAATTTTATCATAAAAGATACATCAATTAACTAAATATAAAAGCATGGTATTCCGTTGTTTATTTTGCCGTCGACAGATATTTCAAGAATATAAAAATTATTTCAGAAGAAACGAAAAAAATCTTACATTTGTAAACAAATTTATTGAAATTAAAAAATAGAATTTTATTATCTGTGCAAAATGCATTTTTTTCCATTTGTTATAATTTATATCATTTTTTGTACTGTAATATTATATAAATTATAAACAGTAAATGTAGGAAGCAATGTTAAAAACGTAAATAAATTAATTAATTCCTCACAATACGTTTCCGTTTTTTCTATTTTTGCCCGTTTTCTAGTGAATCAGTTAAATCATTTTTGGTAGATAATTAAATATTTATTTAATTTATAATTTACTATTATTAAGAAATATTAAAAAGATTTACCTAGTTAAATAATGACAATCAATATTTTTGTGTGTGATTTTAGTTATTGCATTGATTCCTCGTTCACTCTAAAGAGCAAGAATCAGTCGTGCGTTATTCTTGGTAAGTTTAAGAACATTTTATATTAATTTTACGGTGGTTAATGGAAATGTGTGTTTAAAATATAACAAATAATTTTATAAAAGAAAAATAAATTGAAAAAGTAAATATCAATCTTTCGAAAGGTTCTTCATTATATATAATTTATAATTAATATAGTAATGAAAAAAACACATGACTAAGCTAGTATTTATTATTATAAATATGTTTATATATAAATATATTTATAAATTATATTATTATTATCTATATAAATGTAATATTAGTATAAAAAATAATAATAATTTTTTATTGTTATTAAATTATATTATTTAATTTGATGATTAATATTTAGATGTTATATGATAAAATTTAAGTAAAATAAACAAAATAAATTAAAAAGCATGCTATGAACAATAACATCAAAGTGATAATAAATTGTTACAAATATTCATTTTATACTACTTTTACTTATATTTTATCTATATAATTCAGAAGTTTAATTTTTTACAGCACTTATTAATGGACGAGGAAAATTTAAATATGAAGTTGGATTAGCTATATTAGATTTATATTATCCACATCTAACTCTTTGCCAATTTTCTGATTGCTTTGGTTACTCTAATACTTTAGCAAAAATAAACATATACGAACCAGTTGAAATTATAGTGCCTGAAGCTTATTTAAATGAAAATTTTATTTCAATATCTTTATATCACAGAATAGTTCGTCAATTTAAAAAATCGCATATTACATTTATTTCATCTCAACATTTTAATGCATTGGTTGGATGGGATCTTATTGAAATTTATTGTACTAATGCATCATGTTTAATGAAACAGATTATTGAACATAAGTAAGAATTTTGATAATTGAGAAACTTATGTATACACACACATATATATATAAATTTTGCACAACTCATAATAATTCCATTTTAATTTAAACATAATATTTATAAATATACATGTTTATCAATTTATAAAAATTACGATTTATTTTCAAAAATTATATAGTTATCAAATTAGTATCAAATTTATTACTTATTGAGTAGTTTAAAATAATTATTCTTTACCCATTCAAAGAAGAAAAAGGTGTTATGTAGGAGAAACATGCGAACAGGTGGAAGAGATAGCGCATTGATTTAATATTTAACATATCTGTTTTTTGTGCTGTTTATTCCGTTTAATTTCTAACTACAGTAATGATTTTTTGTTGATGATGACAATAGTTGAGCTCTTGTAGTTCCGTGGCGGTTGCCACGTGACGTTAGCATGCACTACATGTAGAAGTAGGAGGTTGTAAATGTCTGAATCTCCGTGACGTACTCCGTTTGGTGGTATATTTTACCCTGGGAAGTGAGAGGTCGTAAATCTTTTATCACTTCTTTGAGTAGTGCCACCTAGAGGTGAGTCTTCAAAGGCATCGTACTCTTGAGGCACGATCTTTTCTATGTTGACTGTGCAATAGTGGATAGTAGAGCGTCTGCGCTTGATGGCGCGTAGTGTGAGCTTGTCTGTATATGCTTCGTGCACTTGGGGCACGAGCATTCTTGTTACTATAAGGTTTGCGTGTACCTTTCATAACGGCCTTGATCTTTGAAGTATGCTCATTGATACTGGATCCTTTAGAGACCTCGGTTTGAAGTTGATGACTATGGCGCCTTGAGTTGTGATACAGATGCACACGGTGACTTGGCCATGGCGTCCACGTAAGAACCACCACTCTTTTTGTGTATCCAATCAAAGCGCTTACGGCTTCGGCATATCTACATGGAGCACTCCAGCAGCATTTCTAGCGGCAGCGCCTTCAATCAGAGTTAGATTTTTAATTTTTATTGTAAAGACTATTCCCAGATGCCTAATGAGCTGGATTTTCACGAAGTCTGGCGACCTGTTTTGCAGATGTTTGCTTTTTAAAAGTTAACGACTGTTTATGGGCTTTGGTTTGACAGATGTTTAACAACTTGGGAAAGGTTCTCGCAATCGGGAACAATAATCAATACATTTTTTGATCTTTTATTTTACAACTTCTTTAAATTGAGTTCTTCTCATTCGGTCTTATATTTAGAAGTAAGAAAATTTTGCAGTATCTTAATATCGTTATAAAATAAATAGATAATTTAATGTTTTTATGGTTAATATATAAAAGTTCTTTTTTAAATGGGAATAGGTACAAGGAAAATAAATTCAGTTACTTTATTAAATAGTAATTAACATTACCCTTAATAGTTTAACTAATGAAGAAATGAACGTGACTATTCATATTTTTAAATGTTAATTTTTAATATAAATGGTAAAAGTTAAAAGAGACAGAATGAAAGAGTACTATGATGTAAATATAAATATCATATATAAATTAAAAAATTAACAAAATATTTACAAAGAAAATAAAATTAAACGACACTATCAGCTAAAACTCTATTTTTGATTATTTAAAAAAAAAAAATGGGTTTTGACGAGGACCGACTTTAAAATGTGGCTGTACCGCAAAAGAGGGTTACGTATAGTACGAAAATAGTTTGTGTTGTGATCGTGTTAGTGATTACTTGTGAATGCTTTGTGTATTTTTTGGGCTTACTGGTCGAGGTTGGAGACAGATAGTGTGCTTTATCAAGATACGTGAGATTCCTTTAATCTGTAGGAGTGGAGGGTGCTGAGATGCTCCTTCAGCACCTTCTTGCAGGTGATTGTTAAATGCTTGTACAATTGATGGCGTGTTCTCTCTTCGGCGGTTCAGATAATAGTAGCTCGTTGAATACGCACACGAAGCAAAAGACGTATTCACTCTGTGGCGGCTCTGCTGATAGAAAGCGCCTGTTCCATGATGATCCTACTAAGATAGACAGTATGCAGTGTCGTGGCGTTGTCACTAAGAGAGATAGCTAAGCTCGGAACGTGCTTGCTTTATATATCCACGCGACAGCTTAGGTAGATGGCAACAATGGATAGATGTTGCTGTGCAGAAGCTAGACTAATTTGGGAACTTTCGAGAATATAGCTATAGAAGTTTAGAGAACTTCACGCCATTCTACATTCACATTCAAACCATCAAGCTGCGTAGATGAGTATACATTTGCCACCGCAAACACATCACTTCCACCACATTGATTATTTCAATAATTAATAATAGTAATACTAGTCAGCCTTGTCATCAATAAATAACAGAATAAATAGCATATACACCAGCCGTATTATTATTGTATTATTATAATATCCTTTCCACTTGTGACCTTTCATCGTTACCACACAACACCCGTGGTCTCTGAGTTGTCAACGGCATCAATTTGTATCCTTCGAACCGGTCTTGGTAAAACAAGCCGGAACGGCGAATACATTTTGTACATGAAGTTATATACAATATTACATTTTTTATCGCGAAAATTTTTGTATAAATTATATAAATTATATATAAATTTTCTGAATATTGTCAAACGTAAATTCGTTTTCTTGAAATGCGATAACTTTATAAATATATTTGGGATGATACTATACATATTTAAAAAGGTCTACAATGCATAGATTTTCTATGAAATAAACAAATCAAATAGAATTTATACTATTTCAATATTAGTACGAAGTATATGAAAGATATAAAATCTCAAATCTATTAATACTTATATCTTCTACTCTTGTCGTCTTATCTTTTAACTTTATATAAAGTTAACGTTTGGGGAACGTATAAAGAATATATATATATATGTACCATTGTTAACATAGGAACAAAATAAAAATTTATTATCCATTTTGACAAATAATATGTATTTTATTATGGAACAAATTTTAATTTGTTCATTATTTATTTTCTTAATAAATGAACTATTAGAATTATATGTTCTATAACATAAGTCATTATTGGCATGTTCTATTAGTACAATTATTTCTTAACATTATAGAATACATATTGGTGTAAAATAATCTACCTATTTATTTATTATAATTTTATTATAATTATTTATTAACAATGGTATTTTTAATTCTTTACTGATATTCAATAAAAAGTTATTACTGGTATAATCAGTAAATAAAACACTCTTTTTTCAAATTGATCACAGGCAAAAAAACAGGGTTTTGTTTAACAGATTTATAAACGATAACCACTTAATACAATTTTACACGACTGTTTGAAAAGTACTTTTATTTAATATTCTTGATGAATGATTCTTAAACGAGAGCATTTATTTATTTATTTGTAATGATAACACATTTCTGTTACAACGGATGAACAATAATAAAATTAAATATTAATAAAATAAACAAAAAGAAGCACTTAATTTGTGTCAAATACACTCACAATATAAAAAATTATACAATTTCACTATACTGCATAAAAATTACAAAAATTTAAATGATGCTCTATCAGTTATGCAAGTAATGCAGAATTCATAAAGGTCTAGTATAGAAAGGATAGAATTATTATTTTATTTATTACATTAAACAAATATGAACGAACAAGTACATTTTTTTGGCTAGTTCTAGCAGCAATTTTAATAATGATGATTATCCTCCGTAAGCTTAAAATATATCAAAGTAATACAATTTTTAATTATGCATATTAACTTATGAATAATCAAATTAAGTCAATTATTTAATTATTAAGCCTACTAATTTATTTCTATTTATAATAGTCTATGTTTTATAATTGGTCAAACTAACTACATATTTTGTGCATCACTATTAGTAAACATTAAGGAAATAAACATTTTTTATTTTAGATATTATGCATTATCAGCAGCCTCAGCTTTATTTAAATATGTAGCATATTTACAAAATATGACATTTGCTCCAAAATCAGTAAAACTAGAATTTCAAAACTGTAACGATTCTATTACTTTAGGTAAGATAAAATATTCATAGCATCAAAATATATTTAAATTACTTATTAATGCAATATTTTTATTGTAATTTAACTAAAATATCACAATATACTGATAAAAATAACAATTGGTTAGATGTTATAATATTCACCGTCTATGTTAAGAATAAGTTTGTATATGTAATTTGTTGTTATTAAATTTTTTTCATTTGTATAATTTGCTAAATCGTTTTCGAAAACAATAATTATGTTTTTATTATTAAAAACATTTGTGAAATAATAATATATTAAGTTTGACATTTATGACTAATTTATTTACAATAAAAATTTCGCATCAAAAAAAAATTTTTGCTTGTAAAAATGTTAAAATTATAAATGCTATATTGCAATAGTTTAGCACTTTTACGAATTTAAATTATTTCGATAAAAGAAATTTCACAAAAATATACTTAAAAGAAAATGAATACATTTATGAATGATTATAATTTAGTGTCGGACTCTGATCACATGTTATAAACACAAGAATAGGCAGAATAAAGGATATGTAAGTAACTTCGACTGGAAAAATAATTGTGATAGTTCATAAAAATTTCACAAGAAAATTACGAATTATTGAAGGGTAAATATTAAATGATATTTCATGTATATATAGCTTTGAATTGAAAAACCATTTTTCAAATATCCGTTCCTGTTCGATTTTAAAGGGTTAATTTATGGCTCAAACTAACAAATCAATAGTTCAGTGGATTAGTCTCTCGGCAGGATAACTTCAAAGGAAATAATAATTGACAAGGCTGAAAAATATAATGTATTTAGTAAAACAAGGTTTATTGTTGAAAAAGATTATAATAATATTTCACTTTGGTAAAGAGAGAAATAATTCTATTGAAGTAGTGAGGGTGTATTCTTGTCCTCTTGAATTATTGGATATTCTATGGATATTACTGTCTTGAAGTTGCGGTAATGCTGATGTTGTAAATATCAGCTGATGTCGTCAGTCAATCATGCTTGTAAGGTAGCATGAGAAGGTGGTAGTGGAATCAAGTATGGTTGATGTATGAATAACTATACTTGATATGGTGTAAGATGTTTAATAGAATAGGTTAAGTAATCAATTGTATCTTTATTATTTAAGGGTAGCTGTAGAAGAGCTAGTCACACGTAAGAGCGATTAATAGTAAGGTTTCTATCTCTTGAAGGATGTAATAATCTATATTTATAATCTATTAGTCGATCTGTTGTTGTTCTTTGTGACAATGTGCTTAAGGCATAGCGACTCTTGCGTCAGCTGTTGATGGCCTGTACGATATCGAAGTGTTAGTTTGAGAGAGCGTAAGTGTGCTCTATTTCTGCCAGAGGTCCTGAATGATTCCAAGATGGTCTTCGAAAGAGTGTACGTTTGCCCTCTCTCTGGTGTGCCTTATTGCTGCTAGAGAGCCTGAATGGTTCCGAAGTGTTCTTCGAGAGAGCGTAAGCTTACCCTCTCTCTGCTAGCGGGCCTGTACAATTCCGAAGTGTTCTTCGCAAGAGCGTAAGGTTGCCCTATCGCCTCTTATGGGCGTGTACGGTTCGAAGTGTTCTTCGAAAGAGTGTAAGTTTGCCCCAGTTGT
>NW_011948461.1:50539-52820 GCF_000503995.2 Ceratosolen solmsi marchali | reverse complement strand
CAACAAAGCATCGTCGTTGTTGCACTAATTCTTACTCGAGGCGTCGAAGGAAAAATCTAGAACCTTCAAGAATTTTCGACGAGAGAAGAGTAGGAGTAATACCCTTGGATGATCGTATAGTATATTATATTTCGGGTCGTAAACTTGCTCGGACTTACCGAGTTTTGTTTCTAAACATTCCCTCGAGTGCGCGTTCCGGTCCGCACGTGCGTACCAGTCTAGGCGCACATGCTGTACGTCGGATAACGCGTATGACCTTTCTTTTGTTTGAAATTCATGGATCTGCATCAATCCCGAACAGTTCCACTGACCATGAAATGATAGTATTAGATATTATTTACCTCATCATGGTGTAATGAAGCCGAACAGCTCCATCACCAATTTAAGAGGAGTATTCAACGGATCAAGCCCAACAACATCGGGACAATCATTAAATGATATAATGCACACAGAAGCTAACTTAAATCCAGATATCATAGATTTGCTATTTGGATACGTAGACATCCATACCTATTTTCCACAGACATCACAAAGATGTTGTTACGGAATAATTGCACTGTCCCTTCACTTGTCAGCAACACCTCCACTCAACATCTAAAGGCGGTTTTTTTAGTCTGATCCCAGACAGCAACTATATTCATTAATAAGAGTGTGCATAATTAGTTGTTGATGCTTATAAAATCAACAACACCATCAAGGAACATCTCGCGTAGGAAAACTATTCACTACAGAATCAGTTCAAGCAGTTAAATCATTCTGATTGAACATAGTATATACCCTTCCATCAGATAATTTGAACATAACAATAATGTAATTGAGAATAAACTTTAATAAGCCATATTAAACGAAGAAGCGCACACTGTAGTAATGTACACCCCTTCCACGAAACTCCTTCCCAAGCATCTGCTAGGGCAGGCGGCAAATTATAATAAGCTATCGAACATTGGCAGTTCGAGCCAGAAAATCATACATTTTCGTACACAATGGATTTGTCAATCTAAGCTTTTTGAATCTAAACACAATACTTTATAATAAATATATATAACTAATATTACGGATTATAAATAGCGTTTTTAAAAGTTGAAAAATGATAGTATTAGATAATAGGATATTAATGTTAAAGTTTCATTGTTTGAAATAATTTAATCAGGCAAGTATTAAGGAATATTGCACAATAGTATAGGATTTATCAGATATATACATATTAAATTACTATTATTAGGAAACATTCTTATTTTAAATTTTAATTTTATATATAATATTGAAAATCCTCATGAAATAATAAATTAAGTATAAGTTAATGACTTGAAGAATAGAAACATGTAGAAAATTATAATGTATTGGAATTTTTAATAGGAGCTCATGAAAATTTTCAAAAATATATCAAAAAATAAAAGCCATTAACTATGTGTGAAAAAATTACTTAATCTTTTTAAAACTGATAATAATTGTACAAAATATGTTATTGTTTTTTTAAAAAATCACTATTGTAAACAGTAAATTAATAGTGACCAATGTATTCATTACCACTTATCAAATCTGGATATCTATTAAAAAAGATTTTCATAAATTATATATTAATCTAACTATGAAGTAAAATGTAATTATACTCAAGCCTTTATAAATTATAATAAAATTTTAGGATGTCAACGTTCAAACCTAATATAACACTAGCTGTTTCATCAACTATTTCGGATATTCGATATTTTCGATAGATTCAATGTTATTAGATTATTAACATTATATAATCTATGTAAAATATGTTATTATTTTCATTATTAAATATTATTTGATTATTTGATTTTATTGAAATATTATAAAATGAAAATATATCAATGCAAATAGATATATTTTATATATTTTCTGTTAAACACATTGTTCGGGATTGAAGCAGTCCCATGAATTTCAAAGAAAAGAAAGGTCATTTACGCAGTCCGGCGTACCGCATGTGCGCCTAGACCGACCGCGCGTGCAGCAAGGCTGGCTACCACGTGCGCCTAGGCTGATCCGCACGTGCGGACCGAGGCGGGCACTCGAGAAAATGTTACAAACAAAACTCGGCAAGTCCGAGCAAGTTTACGATTTGAAATATTATTTACTGCCAGCACTCACAAAAAAAGGACGCCTTCGAAACTTCTAGAAGCTTCGTTTTTTTGTGAGTGCTGGCAGTAAATAATATTTGAAATCGTAAACTTGCTCGGACTTGCCGAGTTTTGTTTGTAACATTTTCTCGAGTGCCCGCCTCGGTCCGCACGTGCGGATCAGCCTAGGCGCACGTGGT
>NW_011948461.1:45541-49354 GCF_000503995.2 Ceratosolen solmsi marchali | reverse complement strand
TTTAAAATAAATATATTATATTTTTCAGCCTTGTCCGTTATTGATTTCCTTTAAAATTATCCTGCCGAGAGACTAATCCACTGAACTATTGAATTGGCAGTTCGAGCCATAAGCTAACCCTTTAAATCTGAAAACACATATATATGAACTTGTAAAGTTTTTTGCAAAATAAATTTTCACAGTATTAATATATATAAAATAGTCACGGTGTATATTATAACATATGGAAATTAGTATGAATTATTTTTGTATTTTTTATTTTTTTAGATTTAGAAACTGTTGAATTACTAGAAATTATCTGTTCTCTTAACGAAGCCTTTCCAAACTATAGTTTATATAATGCCATAAATAAATGTGTGACACCATTAGGAAAAAAATTATTACGTACATCACTTCTTCAACCATTACATGATGTAACTCTTTTAAATAAACGAATTAAATGTGTCTTAGAACTTGTTTCAAATCATTCACTTCTTCTAAGCTTACAGGTGAATTATATAAATTATTATATAAATTTGTGAATTATATAAATTATATAATATTATTGAATTAGAGTATTTTCCAAGACTTTAGGCTCTCGGAAATGTATAAGACTTCCAGCTCTCTAATTTGACTCTAAGGCATAAATCATTGCTAATCCATACAAAATTAGAGATCAGGATTGACGTACCGAGCAATGAGAATTTATTGCTTTGTTTAATATATGATTCCATTACATTTAAATTTATTATAATGCGTAATATTTGAAGTAGTCGCTACGATAATTCTCGATTTATTGAAAACCTTATAGGCTTTATTATTTATTATTATGCGTATCTGCATAGCGACAAAGGAAGATTTTCGAACCTACTGAAGATTACTTTCCGAGAATTTGACAAAATCTTCAAAAATTACATACTCTAAATGTACGAAATCGTATATAAGGAGATACAGATGAAGAAGAAAACCAGTCTTGTTGAGTAAGTGAAAGTGAAATAGTGCAAGTCATAACAGTGAAAGTTCTACATGTCTTTCAACGGGAATCCGTGCAAGATATATTTATTTGTTTACAATATTTATTATCTATTACTGGCTAACTATCGGTGCGACCTCCGCAACTTGACTCTAGGCAAATTGCATTAAGGGCGACGACATAGTCTGGCATCACAGCGAGCTACTTATCATCATTTATTGTTATTACGACATATCGCCGACATCATCGGGGAGACCTCTGCAACTTGATTCTTATCAGAATGCGGAAGAGGGCGCCGATACTGTCCGATACCTCGAGATAGACTATCGTCACCTCTGCGCAGCATCGGCAGTATCAGCCAGGTCTCTGGCACCTGATTATTATCAGACCGTAGAAGAGGCAGCCGATACTGTTTGATGGCTCCGACTGTGCCATTATTAGCACGACACAGCGGCGACCTTATCAACCAGGCCTCTGCATCTTGATTATTATCAGACTGTAGAAAAGGCCACCGACATTGACCAGATAGTCCCTACAATTCATATTTACAATGAGAGCGCTCATGATCACGCGTCTCTCGCGACTTCTCCTTCGGTAATTACTGTTACGTTTCGCTAGTACAATTAAACGCCAAAAAGCTTTTTGGCGATGAATGATAGCTCCGAGCCTGGGTCAATGAGAAGTCGAGCTTGCGCTGTCATGTGCCCGTTCGAATTTCTGCTATGGCTGTGGCTAATAAAGTCAAATTGGTATAATCTTGTTCGATGATTGTCTCCTCATCTCTGCTGGCGGATGGAATAGCCTTCTTGAGAGTGGATTCATTTTGAAATGCATCATGTAACATTGTGTTATGGTGACCTTGATATTTTTTGCATCTAGAATGTGTGTTGCATCAGCCATTCTTGTGACGACATAAACAGTTTACACATACTGATCGCTTTTCTACAAGATTTTTCTTTTCTACTTTTGACATATTATTGAACAACTCACATTGGAAGATTGGATGCCTTTTGTCACAGCATAGGCAGCCTCTTGGCTTGTGTCGAGGGGTGTACCGACTCGGTGTGAATTTTTTATTACCCACCTGATAGCAGTTTCAGTACTTCTTTGAAGAGGAAGAGGGCCTCGTCTGTTGAGACCTTGTAGGTGGCGATTTTCGGGGACATGCAGGAGTTACTGTCACTCGTTCGCCTGGTTCAAGAGATCTCACTCTTGTGGTGAGAAAGGTTTTCAATTGATCTAGACGAGGGTAGGCGGTGGATGTTCCTAGCGAAGCTTCCCATAACTCAACTGTAGTGCGGTCAAAGTATAATGAGATTTGATGTACAAAAATGTAATTCCACAAATCTGGTTGTATATTCAGCGAAAGGAGGTGTTTCATTGCCTCTTATGATATTTTGGCAAGGTTTCGCAAGACCTCTGTATCACCCTTTACTGGTTTTACGAGAGGAAAGATTTTAAGAAGGCAGGCACGGATCGATTGGCGTGGGTTTCTGAACTGATCTGTGAGTGTTTCCCATGCCGGCATAAAGGATTCTTTAGTGAGCGGGTATCCCTTTATGAAGGGTAGAACTGATTCGTCCACTGAAGTGAATAGGTAGTGCAACTTTTCCACTTCACTAATTTCCTTGCTTTTTAAAACGAGTGCTTCGAAGAGAACACTGAATGCATCCCAGTCTTCTTGCCGTCTACTGAATTTGGGTAACTTAATCATTGGTAATCGGCTTCCGGTTGTTCTTATAGGATGCAGTGTGGGATGTTGCTCATTGCACTCGATCATGAATCTTTGGCGAAGTATTCTGATAATTCCTCGTGTGGTTACAAATTGGGGGTTTCGATTGGGGCTGGCAGGCCTGATATGTCAATATGGGCCTTGTTCGTCTGCTCGATTCCTTTAATCTGTTATCTGACGATGAGACTATCCGGCCCGAAGGACCAAATGTTCGATTTTAAAGGTTTAGTTTATGGCTCGAACTACCAATTCAATAGTTCAGTGGATTAGTTTCTCGGCAGGATAATTTCAAAGGAAATAATAATTGACAAGGCTGAAAAATATAATGTATTTAGTAAAACAAGGTTTATTGTTGAAAAAGATTATAATAATATTTCACTTTGGTAAAGAGAGAAATAATTCTATTGAAGTAGTGAGGGTGTATTCTTGTCCTCTTGAATTATTGGATATTCTATGGATATTACTGTCTTGAAGTTGCGGTAATGCTGATGTTGTAAATATCAGCTGATGTCGTCAGTCAATCATGCTTGTAAGGTAGCATGAGAAGGTGGTAGTGGAATCAAGTATGGTTGATGTATGAATAACTATACTTGATATGGTGTAAGATGTTTAATAGAATAGGTTAAGTAATCAATTGTATCTTTATTATTTAAGGGTAGCTGTAGAAGAGCTAGTCACACGTAAGAGCGATTAATAGTAAGGTTTCTATCTCTTGAAGGATGTAATAATCTATATTTATAATCTATTAGTCGATCTGTTGTTGTTCTTTGTGACAATGTGCTTAAGGCATAGCGACTCTTGCGTCAGCTGTTGATGGCCTGTACGATATCGAAGTGTTAGTTTGAGAGAGCGTAAGTGTGCTCTATTTCTGCCAGAGGTCCTGAATGATTCCAAGATGGTCTTCGAAAGAGTGTACGTTTGCCCTCTCTCTGGTGTGCCTTATTGCTGCTAGAGAGCCTGAATGGTTCCGAAGTGTTCTTCGAGAGAGCGTAAGCTTACCCTCTCTCTGCTAGCGGGCCTGTACAATTCCGAAGTGTTCTTCGCAAGAGCGTAAGGTTGCCCTATCGCCTCTTATGGGCGTGTACGGTTCGAAGTGTTCTTCGAAAGAGTGTAAGTTTGCCCCAGTTGT
>NW_011948461.1:17996-45075 GCF_000503995.2 Ceratosolen solmsi marchali | reverse complement strand
CAACAAAGCATCGTCGTTGTTGCACTAATTCTTACTCGAGGCGTCGAAGGAAAAATCTAGAACCTTCAAGAATTTTCGACGAGAGAAGAGTAGGAGTAATACCCTTGGATGATCGTATAGTATATTATATTTCGGGTCGTAAACTTGCTCGGACTTACCGAGTTTTGTTTCTAAACATTCCCTCGAGTGCGCGTTCCGGTCCGCACGTGCGTACCAGTCTAGGCGCACATGCTGTACGTCGGATAACGCGTATGACCTTTCTTTTGTTTGAAATTCATGGATCTGCATCAATCCCGAACAGTTCCACTGACCATGAAATGATAGTATTAGATATTATTTACCTCATCATGGTGTAATGAAGCCGAACAGCTCCATCACCAATTTAAGAGGAGTATTCAACGGATCAAGCCCAACAACATCGGGACAATCATTAAATGATATAATGCACACAGAAGCTAACTTAAATCCAGATATCATAGATTTGCTATTTGGATACGTAGACATCCATACCTATTTTCCACAGACATCACAAAGATGTTGTTACGGAATAATTGCACTGTCCCTTCACTTGTCAGCAACACCTCCACTCAACATCTAAAGGCGGTTTTTTTAGTCTGATCCCAGACAGCAACTATATTCATTAATAAGAGTGTGCATAATTAGTTGTTGATGCTTATAAAATCAACAACACCATCAAGGAACATCTCGCGTAGGAAAACTATTCACTACAGAATCAGTTCAAGCAGTTAAATCATTCTGATTGAACATAGTATATACCCTTCCATCAGATAATTTGAACATAACAATAATGTAATTGAGAATAAACTTTAATAAGCCATATTAAACGAAGAAGCGCACACTGTAGTAATGTACACCCCTTCCACGAAACTCCTTCCCAAGCATCTGCTAGGGCAGGCGGCAAATTATAATAAGCTATCGAACATTGGCAGTTCGAGCCAGAAAATCATACATTTTCGTACACAATGGATTTGTCAATCTAAGCTTTTTGAATCTAAACACAATACTTTATAATAAATATATATAACTAATATTACGGATTATAAATAGCGTTTTTAAAAGTTGAAAAATAATTTCTAATTTTTGTACTGAATACTATAAACGTTGCATCTGGTTATCGTTCCCTCTTTAATTATTCCTATAATTTTTTAAATTAAATCTATAATTCTTTTTCTAACTGTAAATTAACTTATTTTTGTATAAATTTAATAAAAATAAAATATCATATATAAATAATAGAAGTTTGTATGAATATATAACAAATATTGCTCATTTTTAACATACAGTCACAATAATTATTGTAATTGACGAAGTACTTAAGTTAATTTTACTAATCTGTAATTAGTTGAGGTGAATGTCGTCCACATGTGCAGCAAATACATCTAGTTCTTTACCTAAAATATTAACAAACAAATCTAATTTATAAATGTTTACAAAGAATAAAAGTGTATAGTTTATATTATCGTTTAAAAGGAAAATAAATAATTAGTGCATATAGTATATACTGTCACATTAAATTAAAAGAGAGCGAGAGAGAGAGAGAGAGACCGAAGATTCGAAAAATGATTAGAATAGTTAGCTGACGGAGAAATACAGATTTTGTAAACGTTTCAATATAAATTAAAATAATAAAGAATATAATGCAATTAACTGACAAATACAATATAATATTTCAACGCAATATTATTCATCTATCTTTTATTTACAACACTTTTATATATCTAAGTTTATAAAAACTTTATATTAATACAGAGAAGTGATGTTTTATTATTAGTCTAAACTTCATCAATGTTAAATGATATGAACTTCTGTCATATAATGTACGTTTTTTTTAAATATCGTACTCGGTGATTAATTTAACTTCGAGCGAAGATTAGCAGAATGTTTTATTATTTATTTTTTAATTTGTTTTAATTTTAAACTGCTAAATAAGAATACTTATTTATTTTACTAAATATTATAATTCTTACATTTAGGACAATTTGAAAAAATTTTGTGGAATCGAAAAATTACTTAACATCGCTTTTAAAGTAAATAAATATGATAATATTCAACAGGCAGAACAAAATTTAAATTATCTTCTACTTTTGAAAAATATTTTGGACATTTTTCCACAGTTTCACATTACCCTCAGTAAAACATCTTCTATTTTTAATGAATTTAAATATGTAAGTTCAAATTTTTTAAATCAATTATTTTACATTCGAATAAATTATATTAATTATATAAAAAATTATGTAAGTATGTTCGAGATTGAGAGAGTCTCTTAAATGTAATCAATTAGAGGAAAACCCCAACAGTTATCATTTGGGGGAAATGATTCAGCATTATGACTTTATTGGTATGCTCCGAAACTAATATAGCATCCCTTAAACTAATGACCATACCAAGATTGGAGCTGGCTGCAGCATTACTCCTATCTAAATTAATGCATTACGTCATGGCCAAATTGAATTTGTGTACAAACTCAAGAGTGACACTTATGTGAATAAAATCCCATCCATCAAGTGGAAGAAATTTTTGAAAAACATGGTTTCTATCATTCAGGAGCTCACTTCAGATACTCACTGAAGGTATGTTACTGGAAAATCAAACTTAGCGAATTGCGCCTCACAAGGCATAAATTCATCCCAACTTCAAGAAATCCACTATGGTGGAGCAGACCCCGTGGATGAAGTGACCAGAGTCATGACCAATCCATCTAACATTGAACGATAAACAATATGAACAGGAAGCACGTCCCAGCGCCGTACTACTAGTTACAGTACCCAAGACGCAATATCAATAGGATATAATACACAGATTCTCAACACTGAAAAAATTGTTGCGAACGACAGCACTCTCTCTCATTTTTATGAGACATCATGAAAAAATCATGAGTTATCCTCTACTATCTACATAAACACGGAAACCTTCGAAAGGGCAAGCATCTTCTAGATAAAGGCAACTCAATCAGCATACTTCTCTGAAGAATTAAGAGTTCTTAACACACAGCACACGTTGACTATCAAGGAGTCACCAGGATCAGTGGAAGACTTGAGACACCGTCACTTACGCTAGAAAAGAAGCACCTGGTCATTCTCCCACGATACTCACAGTTCACAGCTCTCGTTATTGACCAAGCGTACCAACATACTCTCCACGGAAGCACGTAACTGACGTTGGCATACATACGCCAACAATATTGGATTCTTGGTGAGAGATTCCCTGTAAAAGAACAGATACTGCAATGCATTGTGTGCGCACGACGAAGGGGAATCCGTGCTCATCACTGATGGGACAATTACCAATTTCCAGAGTCACGCTATTACGACCGTTTAATCATACCGGAGTTGATTATGCCGGCCCCTTAACCTCATAAAGCATGGATTTGCGTTTTTGTGTGTGTTGTTATATCTGCGGTACATATCGAAGTAGTTAGTCGCTACACAACCGATAGTTTATATCCGCATACAGACGAGTCGCAGCTCATCGAGGAATTTCAAACACATTGCACTCGGATTGTAGTTCAACCTTCATTGGGCTGATGTAGCGCTCAAAAGACTATTCGTTCAAGGCACCCGCAAACATCAACAGATAGTAAATATGCTCTCACAAGACAACACCCAATGGAAATTCAACCCATTTGGAACGTCTCACATTGGTGGCATGAGGGAAGTTGTGGAGAAATCTGTAAAACACCACCTAAGACATACTATCAGAGAGACCTTGCTCACTCTTACCACCTTGCTCAGGCTCACCACCCTGACTGTCCAACTGAGGAAATCTTCAACTCCAGACCACTAGGGCCGACGAGTAACGACCTCGTATATGTTTCGGCACTCACCCCAGGACATTTCCTCATAGGGAGTTCGCTCACGACTATTTCAACACCATCTTTCAAGGGATTGTTAATGTCAGGATTGCATTACTGGCAATGTATACAGCAACGTGTACAATAATTCTTACCACAATGGTCAGCTCACTATTTACAACGGCAACAATCAATTTCCAAATGGTATCATACACGGAATGACATTAAGATTGGCTCATTGTTATTCATCACAGATGAACGTTTTCCATCGTCAAAATGGGTCCCCGTCCGAGTAATCGATACATATTTTGGCAAGGATTGGTTGATACGGACTAGTCACACTAAAACCAGCTTCGACCACCATGGTAATACCAATACATAAATTGGCAGTGCTACCAATACTCAACCCAAAGGAATAATCATCAATAGAACGCTGATGGCGGTCGGAATTCTACAAATCGACTCCAGCTCATCGGAAATCACGCTCATTCAGCCATCCAACCCTGCACAGATCGACTCCAGCTCAACGAAAGCCAAGCTCACGGCCTACCAACGCTACTACACGGATCGACCTTAACACACGTAAGCTACGCTATTACACACGTTCTTACGGATCACTAATACACGGTTCCTACCAACTAAGTAAGCAGCAATACTAATAAGTAGTACACGGTACGAAGAATACTCCTACACGTCAAGCAGAACGTGACACGGATATCACTCCTCCACTACATCGCTACAGCGTGCATCTCGCAAGCGGCAACGGCATCATCACTGCCCCGCATCAGTAACGTCACACAAGCGCCCCCCACTGAAGCCGCTACAGCTCTTATCGGTAGCGGCAAAGGCGGCACTATTGCTGCCCCTTATCAGGGCGAATCTCCCACTACCTCTGCGAGTTCCTAACTACGATTAGGAGAATCAAGCACCAAGCCATCCAGAATACACTTACAGGATTCTTGTCGCTCATATTAATTGAAGAAACTCTCCTTTATTTATTGTTCATACATCAATTCTACATCAATAGACCACTGACGATTATTATATATTTATATTCAATAAAGGGAAGAACACTACGTTTAAAGGCAGCTGTTGAATTATTGCATTTTCCCTTCCACTTGTCAGCAAACCTCTATCCACCATCTCAGGGAGGTTTTTAGTCTGATCCCAGACAGATGTCCTTTAATAAAAAAAATATCTTGATTGATTGATATTTCTTAAAATATTCATCAATTTTAAAAGAGAAAAAAATTTTTTTCATTATATTTGATCCCTTATTTCTTCTCGTAATTTTACAAAGATCCTTTTAGATTTTCTTGGTTTTTTTACTATTACGGATTGAAAAGTTGAAAAGCGGAATACAAAAGTGGGAGAGGTATGAGCGCGCGATTCAGTTCTTTAAAAAAACAATAGCCAACGAACCTTCCAGGCTATGCTCTATTGACGTCACGATCAATATCGTCATAGCAACTATCGCGATAATATTTAAGGGCTGCGCTTCACATACAGTAGTCAGTCTTTGTCTCAGTCTAGTTTAGTAACAATTTCGCAGTCATTATAACGGGCTCACTATTCATCTTCAAGCTTCTCTCTACAGTCATCACTTACTGTAGCGGTACACGTACGTAATGCTCAACTAGTAAGTAATCTGACAAGCCAATAGTGACGCCACATTATCAAAATCGTTAATTAAGCTGAAACGAATAACGCGCTAGTGCTAACATAATCGAGAGTGAAATTATCGAAATCATACTACATATATTAAGGGATCACACCGACGACTAAGGCAGCAGCAAATCGGTCCCGCTTTAGAAAGCTTCGGTACGACAGCGGCGGCTCTTACACACCGACAGGAAAGCAGGAGCGAGCCAATCTCACTTAATCGACTTTGATACACAGCGGCGGCTCTCACGTATACTACGACTGTATCGACTCCTCACACCACGGAAAGGATACACACTCTCCTCAGCACGTAACAAAATTGAAGAAATTTTCCCTTATTTATTTACTTAGACCTTCACTCATACACTTTATGATCATTAACTATTTATTATATTATTATATTTAATAAAAAGAAAGACAAGAAATACTACAAGTAGTATTAAATAATTGTATTGTCCCTTCCACTTGCCAACAACACCTCCACCCAACATCAAAGGGAGGTTTTTTAGTCTGATCCCAAAAAATACAATGAAAAAATTATATTTTCATAAATATTATATATTGATAATTCATGTGAATATCTATAACTTTTTTCAATTTCTCGAAGCCTTATTTGTTAGTTGTGTTGTAATAGTATACCGTACACATTCATCTCATTTTAATACATATATCGTATTTAATACGAGGATAATCAACGTATATATTTATTTTTATTTTATGTTTTATAAAACTAAGCTACAAGTTAAAAATTCATTTTCTATTTAATTTGAAACTGAAAATAAGTTGTTAAAGTATTATAAATAAATATTATAATAGTAAAGACTGTAATTTGAAGATACATTTATTGTTTTCATTAAACCAAAGAAATTTTGGAAAAGTAAATATATTTTGCATTAACAGTGCAAAGATAAAAATAAAGAGTCGTAAAAAATAAAAAATAAGTGAAAATCAAATGTTAAATAAAAAACAAACAATCTGTGTTTCAATTAAAAAATATAAGTAATTATTTATATAAATATGTTGATTAAATAATAATGCATAGAATCAATGTTTATTCAAATTTAAATTATTGGTATTTAATTAATATTGAATATAATATTATCTATAATTACTTATAAAAATCATGCAAGAAAGGAAAACAACAGAAGAGAAGATATGATAAATAATAAAAATACTGAAATATACAAAGAAGAAAAGTCCCGTATTGATAATTGAATAATACTTAAAGAACTTTATATTAAAATAGATATTATACAGAGAGCAAAACAGCATAATACTGAAAAGAACAAAATAAAAAAATACAAGATATAGTATAAAGTATCAAAAAATAAATGGTAATTAAAATAGTGGATAGAAGTCAATATCATTATAAGAAACAAGAAGATATGAAATATATAAATAAAATAAGCAAATGAAACAATAAATTTGAGAATATAAAGTAAAATAATATGAAATACAAAAAATAGTACCAAATGTATTAATAAACTAATATTTACGATTAGAATAAAGTTAGAGAAAATTACAAGTTTGAAATATTATACATTATACAACATTTATATGAAGATTGTATTTGTATTATTTAAAAGTAAGTAATACGCTTGTGCCCAGACTAAAAAACCTCCCTTTGATGTTGGGTGGAGGTGTTGTTGGCAAGTGGAAGGGACAATACAATTATTTAATACTACTTGTAGTATTTCTTGTCTTTCTTTTTATTAAATATAATAATATAATAAATAGTTAATGATCATAAATGTATGAATGAAGGTGTGAGCGAATAATTTGGTGAAGTTTCTTCAATTGTTTTACGTGCTGACGGGAGTATGTATACTCTCCGTGGTCTGAAGAGTCGACGCAGTCGTAGTATGCGTGAGAGCCGCCGCTGTCGTACCGAAGTCGTCTAAGGAGGACCGGGTCGCTCCTGCTTTAGTGTCGGTGTGTAAGAGCTGCCACTGTCGTACCCAAGCTTTTTAAAGGGGGATCAATTTGCTGCTGCCTTAGTCTTCGGTGTGATCCGTTAATATATGTAGTATGATTTCGATAATTTCACTCTCGATTATGTTAGCACTAGCGCGTTATTCGTTTCAGCTTAATTAACGATTTTGATAATGTGGCGTCACTATTGGCTTGTCAGATTACTTACTAGTTGAGCATTACGTACGTGTACCGCTACAGTAAGTGATGACTGTAGAGAGAAGCTTGAAGATGAATAGTGAGCCCGTTATAATGACTGCGTAATTGTTACTAGACTAGACTGAGACAATGACTGACTGCTGCGCGTGAAGCGCAACCCTTAAGTATTCTCGTGGTAGTCTGAGGCGCCGGTAGCGATCCGGTGTCTGTTGCTATGCCGACATTTGTCGTGACGTCAATAGGGCATAGCCTTGCATGTTTCATTTTTATTACTTTTCGGAATTATAGTCGTATAAGTGAATATAAGTGATGTATAAACTGAAGGCGTATTCATTTCGTGGCGTCTCTGCTGAGAGAAAGATAGAGAGATTGCTCCATGGCGGTCTTGCTAAGACACACTTTGTTCCGTTCATGGCGTCCCGTCGTAAGAGAGAGGTAGACTCGTTGCTTACTTTATATATCCACGCGACAGTTTAGTTAGCTGAGTACAATGGATAGGTTTTGATATGCGGAGACTAGATAAACATTGCAGGATATTCGAGAATAAAGTTTTAAACGATTCCAGAATTCCGGGAAGTAAATCTCCAGAAAGCTGGAGAATTCCAAGAAACATAATGTTTACAAAATACTAGAAGGATTATAAATTTCCGAGAGCCAAAGGTCTTGGAAAATTATCCAATCCTGAACACCTCATTTAAATTACATTAAAATGTATGAAAAGCAAGATATAATAAAAAAGTTAATTGAGATTTATTTGCAAATATAGATAAGATGCTGATAGAAACATGTGCAATAAAGAGACATTATAAAATGATTTGAAACAGATGCAGTGTAAAAAATGGAATAAAATTAAACGAATAAATTTATCGCAAGATGGAAAAGAATGTACACAATAGTAGAATATATAGATAAATGTATAAAGAATATAGATTAATAAAGAAATGAAATTCAAAATTATTGAAATTATTGAGTTCAATTGTTTTCATCGTAGCTACCTAATTATGTGTTTTACTTTATATAATGCATTTATATAATAATTAAATTCATAATTAAATCAAATTAATTTGTATTTCTAGAATAGGAAAGTCATTATTTTTCTTTTATTGTCGGTGTCTTATTCGTTGAATCTATTCGTATTCTCACTGGATCTATTTATCAATGTATTTTGAAAGTATACTATTGTATTCATAAACCATAGTATAAAAATAAAATTATTGTGCCTTACTGCAATAAGTTGGAGGACACTTAAATTCTTGTGCGAGTACTTTGCACTTAATATTAGATTCATGTAAAATAAAAATTCAATCATTAAAATACTGCAAATTTTATATATTGATTTTTAAAAATTATAGATTTAAAATGTTTTATATTGTGACATTTAAGAATAATTAATGGAATTCGATATATATAAAAATAAGGAGATAAATATTTTCAAATTCTTAATTATTTATTATTTAATTTACTCTTGATTTTCATTTTAATAATAAAATATATAATATCCATAATTGCTTGATATATATTATTGCAAAACTAATAATAAAAGCAAATAAAAATTATTATTATTTTAAATATTTATTAATAAGGGATTTGTAATAAAAATTAAAGGAATTGGAAATATAAATGCTTTTTCTTTAAAAAGTATATAATGAAATTTAAATTATAGAATTTTCAAGGTAACAGCTATTATGAAATTAGAGAGTTAATTTTTGAATTCATTCATATAGAGGCAAATTCTGTCCAAGGATATACATCATCTATTATGCAGCGATGCTTTGCTATAAAACCAAACATATGTGAGCTGTTAGATGTAATACGTCAAGCTTATTGTGAACTTATTGATAATATGATTCGTAAGTAATGAAATATTAAGTAAATTTAATAAAAATAAAAATTCTATTCAGAATAATTTATTTAGATTATTTGTAATCTTGATGAAGCGTCGAAAAAGGGATTAAAATTTGTTAATGACCATTTTATAAGTCTCCAAATATCAATCCACTGTAATTATATATATTTTACTATATATATCCACAACTATATGAAAATAAACATTTTTAAATAATCGTTACATAATTTGATCCAATTTTAATATAAAGAAGTCAGATTTTTATTTAGATTATATTAATTTTGTTTTATTTATAAAAGAATTTTGTCTAATACAACTTATGATTCTCTATATATGTAAATAAATAAAATACATTTTCTTTTAGATAGTATTATATTAAATAGATTATATATTTAAAAGATTTAATTTTATTGATAATAACAGATGAAAATTTTTTAATTTAGTGGTCCGTTTATCGTGAAGCATATGCCATATGTTTTTGATCTTATCATACTTGTATAATATTTTACTTTTTACTAAATGAAATAATTAAAAATTTCTTAAATATTAAATTAATTTTTCAGAAAGCCATATTATTTTTAACTTAATTAGATTCATTTTTTTATTTATTTAAATTTTATTAATATTTTGAACTTCCAATTCAATTATTAAATAATTTGATTATATATATTTTGTGTTAAGAGCGTATATACAATGTTTAATCACTGCGATACAGAGGCCTTGACTTGATACTGTGAATAGTTTACCATCACGAGAGGCTCCGTGATGATGGTCACGATGTGTCTTGCAAGTATTAGCGTGGTATCGTATCTTGCAGTGGATTATGCACACTCCGTGGCACGGAATGTGTCTTACTATGCACTTTATAGTTTAATATTTTCTTAAAGGGGAGTAGATGGTGTTACTAATTTGTGACTATCGATTAATACGCACAGGAAAATGACACGTGTTCCATTCCAGGCAAACCTGCTCAGAGAGGGCAGCCTTTCTCGAAGCTTACTTGCTTTAAATATCCACGGACAGCCTAGTTAGTGCTACAATGGGTGAGCTTCTGGTGCTAGAAACAGTGGATACGATCCTTTTATTTCAATAATTCTACAAATACATAAAATAGAACAGATTAAGTAAAAATGTTTATATTTTACAGATCCTATTTCTCCAACTCTTGGGTGAATTCAGGAAATTTCAATATCAAATATCAAAAATAATAATTAAATAAAAAAATAATGTATCGAAAATGGTAATCGATTGTTTCTAAAAGCATCATATCCTTATTCAAATGAGATTCACTTTTCAAAATTTTTATTTTTATAGAAATGAAAAATTGAATGTTATTATAAAATAACTAAGATAATGCTAAAAATTAGAATATTAATAATTACCATTATTAATCTTACGTATTGTAAATTTTTTAATTGGAAACTAATATAATAAATTAAATTATATTAATAACAAAGTGCTTAATAAAAAGTGACTAATAAAAATGATGATTTTTAAGGAATAAAAAACATAATTCAAATTATCTTTATTAATTTATTTAAATTACACATAATATTTTTTATTATAAAAATAAGAAATAATATTTTTAAATTTTTGGGAAAAACAGAATTTTTTTGTAATTTAAATAAAAATAATTATTTATAAATCAATTATAAAAAATATTTCATAATAAAAATACACTTGTGTTTTTCATATAATCTGTAGTATATATATATATATATATATATATATATATATATATATATATATATACGTCTAAAACTAGACTAAACTCCCAGATGGTTTGTGGGAGAATTGCGAAAGAGATAGCGCATTTGTTCAATAATTACATATATTTGTTTATCGTGTTGATTATTGCCTTTTATTTTACAAACTACACATTAATAATGATTCTATGGTGGTGTTGACAATCTGTGAGATCTGGCAGTTCGGTGGTAGTTGTCACGTGGCGTTAGCATACACTGCGTGCAGAGTTAGGATGTCGTACATATCTTGTACTTCTTTGGCTAATGCTACGTGATGGTAACGTACTGAAAGAGGTTCCCGTCGTAGCTAGGTGCTTATCACACAATTAGATGCCCGATGGCTAGATGATTTTACTCACAGAGATTCAGTTACCTTGCCGGATCCTATAAGTATTTTAATATTGCGCTGCTTATAGTCGTGTTCATTCTTGTAAAGAAATCAGCAGTCTTGACTGTTTTAAATTATTGAGCACTTGAGGATTAAACTGATATTAAATATAATGGCATCACTGTATTGGAGTAACTAGCTTAGAGCTGCGGTCTGACTGAATTATGTAAGTACAATGAATGTAACTGACTGACTGGTATATGACGGAAAACACTGACTGAATAGCGCAATGACTGATAACTGATTGATTGAGTAAATTACAGTGAGAGTCTACAAGCCTGTTGAATACGCACACGAAAACTAAAGGCTTGTCCATTCCGTGGCGTTTCTGCTGAGAGATACCGACTGTTCTTTAGCGATCCTACTAAGACAGGCTATGATCCGTGCAATGGTGTCTTCACTGAGAAAGCGAGCTTGTCGTGTGCATCCTTTAAATATGCACACGGAAGATTACTTAGCTGGCAACAATGCATAGGTGCTGCCATGCTGAAAGTCTTGCATGACGTCAGAGTCCAAGCTCTAGAACGTTCGAGAATTGTAGGAAAACAAGGCTCTATAAATTTTGGCCCTTTCAAATCGTGACTCATCACGGGCTTGCCTTATATATCCACGCGGCAGCTTAGCTTACAACTTAGCTGACAACAAGTATCTTACATAAGGCGCAGAAAGAAAACTAGAACTTTTGAGAATTCTAAGAGAAAACAATGCTTAAGAAACGTGGAGAAATCCAAGTGACGTAACTATGCGAAGACCATATAAGTATTGTAGGCCATTTTAAATCAAAACATAATAAGTACACGAAAATTCTCGTACCCAAATATTTACAGATACTTGAGAGCTAGAGAGACTAGCGATGCCGAGAGCCAACGATCTTGGAAATTGCTTCAACTCCAATTAATATATAATATGGTTATTATATATAATTTAGATAATATATAATCTCTTTATTATATATATTATAAATATTGCATATAATAATATAATCTCTGTATTAATTCATGATCTATTAGTAATTACTTAAAATATTGTTTTTTTTCTATTAAAGATAGATTAAATGAAATTATCAGATTCATAAGCTAAAGATATTCTCTGATTTTCTTCAAAATTGCGAGAACCCTTCCCAAGTCATTAGACATCTGGCGAAACCCAAGTCATTAGGCTTCTGGAAAACCTAGATCATTAGACATCTGAAAATAGTCGTTACACTCAAAAATTAAAATCTAACGGTATACAATCGCATACACTGTTGTCAAATTTAGCCATACTGTCGCTTGGACAGTTAAAGCAAGGACGCTTCAATAAGAGCTCTTAGCAGATACACCAAGAGATAGACTACTCTCCCTGATTGAAGACGCCGTAACCAGAAGCGCTGCAAGTAAAGACGCCGAAGTCAAGAGGCGCTCCAAGTAGAGACGCCGAAGCCAGATACGCTCTGATTGTAGAAACCAAGGGAAGGCGCTCGGATTGAAGATGCTAAAGAAGTAGGTGTTCCTTAAGTGGACGCCGTGGTCAGCGGGATGCATTTAAGGGAAACTACCACAAGTCTGAAGTCTCGTACGTTAAAAATTAGGATATAGTTTAAGTAATTTTAATCAATAAAATATATTTTTATAGTACATTTAAAGCCATTACGGTTAAACATAATAAAATTAATTAATATAATTGTATTTATAATAATTATTCAATTGTTACATTAAAAAATATATATTTATAATAAATTTATGATAAAATAAAATTGTGATTAAAATATTATAATTTAAATTACTTATTCATTAATAAGGTGAAAAATTAATTAGCTTTAATATCCTATTATTTAAATTTTAAATATTTAGAAGGAAGTAAAATATAAGAAATATTCAAATTGCTCTTTTAATTAATGTAGAGAAATTTGTGCATAAATAATAATCCACGATAAGAAAAACTTATTTTTAAGATTATGTATGTTTATGTTATTTTTTTATAAAAATATGGATGACATTTTTTTATCATAATTATTATGAAAAAATATAATTAGATCAATATGTAGAAATAAATAAAAGTTAGATGAATTGCTTTTGTGGATTAGATTATTAATTTTAATATTAATATCAAATAGAATTTATTAATAAACTTTATACATTAATACAATTGAAAATTAAATTAAAGCTTCTACAAATCGTCATACAAATCATTTCTATTTTTATCTATCATTAGAGGAAGTCGTAAGAAATTAAATTTACTGGGAAGTGAATTTAGAATAAGATTATGATATATGCTCATAGATATTTTTTGGTCAGTGTTAGAAAATTCATGGAGTCAGTCGAAGATTTATACCAATTGCGATCGAAATAACTGAAAGTAATTGTGTTAGTAATATTTGTCTATAGTATTAATTATTAAATTTAATGAATATTCGATTGTTCAAATAAAACCATTATTCTGATTAAATATATATATATTTTTAATTAGATATTATTTGGTACTATTTAATTTATAGTTTTTGAATTTTTTAAAATTTTCTTTTGCAAAAAATGAAAAATTTTTTTAAAAATTTTTAATTGAATATGATAATAAATTTATTTTCTATTTTCACCCTTCAACATCAATACATAATTCTTTAAATTTATTATGATCTATAATAATATTATATTTAATAATAAATTTCTTGTACATTGTATATTGCAAAAATAAGTGATAACAAATAGTCTTCGATAAATAATTATATTGATTAAATCAAATACTGATTATAGGAGTATCATAATTTTTTATGTTAAAAAAATTTTTTGCTTTGAAAATTATAATTTAACTTACTTTGCAGAGTCTTATTAAAAATATATACCTATTTAAAAATAACTTGGCTGTACATTTGGCTACGATTTATTATATTTCATTATGTTTTAGAAATACCATCGGAAGAATAATATTTTATTAACGATTTGTATAAAAATTGATTCAATAACATAATTTTTAATATTGTAAAAAATATAAATTATTTGTTCTAGTTGCCAATACATATTACATTTTTTATAGTTTTGTCTTTGTAGGCCTTTATATTTGAAATTTTGTTGATTTTATTTAAAATATTTACAGAATATGTTGAAAACTTACGTAAAAAATTTTCATTACAACTTCGATTAGGGTGTAATTCATTAAACGGGTATTATATACAAATGAGCTTCTTTGGAAATCAATGTCATAGTATACGAAATTTACCAAATAATTTTATTGTGTTAAAACAACATAAAAATGCCTTATTCATAACAACAGAAAAATTATTAGTGGATAGCCAAAAATGTAAAGAGATTAGTGATGAAATTCATGTAATAAGTAATGTGTAAGTTTTTATATAATTTTATACCTATGGTTTACATTACTAAAAATTTTTTAATTTATATTTTAATAAAAATATATTTCATTTAGAGTTATAGAAAAGTTAATTGATGAATTACGTGTATATAATGACTTTTTTTTTCAACTATGTAAAGATGTAGGTGATTTAGACTTTCTTATTAGTCTTGCGTTAGTAAGTAAAATTTCCGGATTTATTCAACCAACATTTGGTCACAAACTATGCCTTATTAATTCGTATCATCCAATCCAATTTTTAGTGGGCTTCGAAATTGGTGTTTCTAATAACGTGGTAAGTATTATAATTGTATATTTTATTGTTTAACAAATTAAACAAAATATACCATAAGATATATACGAAATTATTGAATAATTTGCATAAGTGTTATGAAAATATTGGTATACTAGAATATCGTTTTAATTTTTGAAAATTTAATTCTTACAAAACGGCTAATGTTGTCTACAGTTTTATTGATGTTTTCTCTTGCCATTCAATTTTTCTGGTTTTTTTATATTATGATATAATATCAAAAAAATTTTAACAGCGGTTAATAAATTAATCCATTGTATATTAATACTATGAAAGTAGAGTACTGATTCATAGAATTACTAAATTACATAAAATACTTAATTTTATACTTTCAATTAAATAATATAATAGAATTTATAAGGTTGAGAGAAATTATATACTCGATAATTGCTAAATTTTTATTCAACCTATTGAACCCAAGTTTATTATTAATTACAGTATCAAGATAATGTATTGTAAATAAACTTTCAAAAGAGATTTTTTGATAAATTTTTTTCTAAAAAGAACGATGTTAAATTGGTTTTAACGCTTGTTATAACTGCACATAAGGATGAATTATAATTAAATTTAGATTAGAGTATTAGTGTAGGCACAAAAAAGTACATAGCAGGAATTTACATGTTATAGTACATGTAGAAATATGTAATGGTTTTATATGGATTAAATATGAAATTAAATGGACATACTTTTCCAATAAATTTTCTGCAAATAATGAAAGTTTTAAGAAAAATATTAATTTCCTATGAATAAATTAAATTATTTTTAATTGGACAATACGTAGCATATTATTTATATTAAAGTTTATATTTAGTCACTATTTATTTATTCCAATTATTCATGGTGAATACTAACTGCAGATCATTTGCATACTAATAAATTTGAATTTTGTTTAGGAATGAATAATCTGTAAGGTTTTATATAGGTTTTATATATTATACGAATCTTAAAGTTTTAGTTTTAGAGAAAACTTAAAGTTTTAGAAAAAAATTGTAATTTTATAAACATTTAGAATTTAATTCACTTAAAAAATACCATCTTTGCGTTTTGATAGGTTTTTGATAGGTAATTTGATAGGTAAAATATGCAAATTTTATTTTATTTATTTTATTGAATTTATTATTACATTTCAAAAATTTTATGCATACTTTAAAATCAACTATATTTTGTACAGATGAAATACGAAACTAAATAGCAGTAGTATATTCAATGTATGAAATTATTATTTATTAAAAATACAATATGTAAATTCAATGAATAATGTAAAATTTTAAAAATACTCTAATAAAAAAAATACAATTTGTGATTGAAGCAAGTTCTAAGACCGTTGACTATTGGCATCGCTAGTCTCTCTTGCTCTCAAGTTTCTGTAAACACTTGGGACGAGAATTTTCATATATTTATTATGGTTTGGTTTGAAATGGCCTACAATGTTTATGGTCTTCGAATAGTAACGTCGCTTCCAATTCTCCAAAGTTCTTACGCCTTGTTTTTTCCTAGAATTCTCGAAACTTCTAGAGTTTTCTTTCCGCACCTCATGTAATATTCCAGTGCAGCAACATCGATGCTTTGTTGTCAGATAAGTAAGATGCCGCGTGGATATATAAGGCAAGTATGCGGCGAGCCTCGCTCTCTTACTATGAACCCCTCTTGCAGTGAACCGATCTAACAGAGTACCCTGTGGAGTGAAGAAGTGAAGAAGCCATGGCACGGATTTCGATCTGCTTTAGCAGGACCGCTATGGAACGGTCAGTATATCTCAGCAGAGCCGCCACGGAACGGACAAGCCATCAATTTTCGTGCACGTATTCAACAGGCTTATAGGCTCATTGTTTATCAGTCGGTCAAGAGTTATAAGTCATTACGTTTTCAGCCTGTGTTTTCGGTCACACACGAGTCGTTCAGTTATATCACACAATGAAGCCATCTAAGAGGATACAAATCTAATTGTTAAACGTCCCACACCTACAAGCAGTCAAGACGAGAAACTACACTGCAACAACAAGCATAGTCTCAAGGTATGTTCATACATACACTTACATTATAAATATAACTGTTAATTAACCATATGTTAACGAAGTTTGCATACACTACACCTTTCTATAACCGTTCCACTTTACTTCCACCCAAGCATCTGCTATAGGGCGGCAAATTTTTAAAGCTATCGAAACACTGGCAGTTCGAGCCAGGAAATAATACCATTTTCGAACACAATTATAAGCAATAAATCATTTGATAAATAGTATCTAATTAATATAATGTTTTTATATTAACGATATTGAAGAACCATTTTCTATTTAATATCATTAGATATTCTTTATCAATAAAAGCTGTATTTAGAAAGGAAAAAAATTATTTCATTAATCAAACATAATAAAAGAAACAGTAATCATTCATTTTGTATTTCAACGTTAATGACCATAATTAGTATTTTTCTACATAATCTTATGTTTTAATTTAATTAAAAATTTAATTTACGAACGGAATGGATAGTGTTATTTCATATTTATTCGCATACTAAATACACATATTAAATCTAAGATACATACGGAAAATATTATTATTAATATGCATTTTATTATGTATTTTTAATACCTAAATAATTAATATTTTATATATTTTAGATACCTCAATATAACTTTTAAAATCAGCAATGCAACGTGTTTATATATTTTATTATTGGAAATAGTATATCTAATAATTTGTATTATTTATATTATTACAGTATATTATTATATTAATTATACAGTATATACAAAATGATATTATTTAAAAAAATATATTTATTGATTCTTCAATTACCATTTTATAAGTAAATAAAAATTTATAAAATATTGTAATGATTTTCTAATTAAATGGAATTTTTATAAAAAATATTTATTATAATTATTTTATAATTAATTCAATAAGTAAATTTTCTATTTTAAATTGTATATAATAATTAATAATAATAATAATTTTATAATATATAATATATTTAAATTCGATTTGATAATAATGATATTCTATCATAACTAATTTTTTTCACGACGTGAGAATATTTTTTTTACATAATATATAGCTTAAATGTATTTATATTATTGTTCTGTTTAATAGAATTTTGAACTACTTGTGTCTTATTAAAATATTCTTAAGTAGAATTCGCATATAAATCATGACATTGAATATAATTATTTTATTAAAATTTTAATATGAATTCATTATTGAATATATATATGTTCGATTTTCTGGCTCGAAGGGCCTAGATAAGGACTTAAGTGGAGTAAGGGTTGTAGATTAAGGGCTGTAGAGATATACAGTGTGTGCAGACTTCATTAAATATGGTTTATTATGGTTTATTGACAATTACATTATTGATGAGTTGAATTCACTATCTCATAGGAGAGTGTGAACTATGTTCAATCACAACGATGCAGTTGCTCCTTATTGCTTTTAACGATGTCGCTGAAGGATTAGAAATGGATTATGCACACTCTTTAGAAAGGAGTATAGCTTATTTATGTAATTGAGGCCTTTGCTAATGTTCTAAGGATTAGCAAAGAACCGTGTGATGCTCTAATTGAAAGAGCATGGCTTATGCTATTCTTACTCACAGCGATACAGTTGCCTTGATCCTATCCTGTGATCAATAGTTACTATCAAGAGAGATTACTGGTATACCTTTGTGATAAGGAGTACTTCTATACCATGCTTGTTGTAGTCGAATATTTTTTTGGAAATACAGTCAGCACCCTTGACTGTTTGTTAATTGACACGCACTGCAGAATGACGGCCGTTCCTTGTATAATGGCTTCACTAAGAGAGCGCGTGTTTTGACGCGTGCATGCTTTAAATATCCACGCGACAGCTTAATTAACTGGCAACAATCGATAAGTATTACTATGTGGATACTACATAAATATTATAGGACGTTCAAGAATAATAAGACTAGTGGGTTGGAGAATTCCGGGAAAGTAAAGCTTTAGAAGTTTCAAGAACTAGAAGACTTGTAAAGTTCTCGGATCCCAAACAATATATATTTAAAATTAAAATATTTTTAATAAAAAAAATTGGATATATACTAAGATTATAATATTTAAATTATAGGTTGCTTCTGTTCCATATAATTTTCAACTAATTACTGGACCAAACTTAAGTGGAAAAACAATGTACTTAAAACAAATAATTTTACTACATGTTCTAGCCCAGGTACGATCCATGTAATCATCCATTTTAAAATAGTTATTATACTTTTATCTAATAGATTTTTAATTTTTAGAATAAGAAATTTAATTTTTTTAAATTTGTAATCGTTATAGCTCATAAGATCGTAAACATTGATTCCGAAAATTCTATATGATTTTAAAGCTTTTGTTTGCGAATGTCCTGTAATGTATATGTTCGAGAATGCGAGACCTTTTCCTTTTTTTGTCAGTGCAATAAAACATGTGGCAAGTAACATCGTAAAAATTATATTTAGATTTCAATATTCGCTTGCTCAAAATTATCAAGTACTAGTGTCATAAAACATCTGGAAAAACAATACCATAAACACGGGAAAACCTATAGTTAGACATCTGCATTTTCGTTCCGCTCGGTAACTACTTCAAGCATTACTGCAAGCAGACCTTCCTTCCCCTTCCCGCTGTCGACAAGTTGCAATGCTGTCACCAGATGTGTCAGCGTTGCCCCCCCTTTCCGCTGACTACATGCTGTCGCATGCGGCAGTAGCAACGAGAGGTCTGCTTGTCATGAAGACCAAGAGACGACTAGGCCCTTAATTAACTCCGAAGCCACAAGAGGCGCTGCCCTCGCACTATAAGGGAGAAGTCTCTGATTGGACGAAAAATAAGGGAAGGGGTTCAAGTCAAATTCATAGTCAGCAAATGTATTTAAGGGGCGCAATTTTTAATACTCATCACTCTTGATAGTTTTTCTCTTAGTAGTATTCTCTTGATATTCCGGAGACGAGTCAACGATTAGTCTTCGTAAGTAGTATTTTTACTACAATAATTACATATATATTGAGATTCAGAGTATTACATCGACAAGCACTAAGGACGAGAAAGCTCCTCTTAAAACGACAGTGCGGAATAAATTCCAGTACGCATCGTCAAGTTCGCGCCCGCAAAAGGGGCGTCTCTTTAAGCAACCCTCACCTTAGTTCAAGTTCGGAAGCTTATGAAATTAAGCAACACACAGCGCGAGTGTCGACGAATCCAGTTTCGCGCCACTCTGTGGTATCTTTCAGTCATTACGCTGCATTCATAACCTCAACCACACACGTGCTCGTTCAAACAGCACTAGTGTCGACGAACGAAACTTCGCGACATTCGACATTCGTATTCAACAATCAAGCTGCATAGATTACTGTACGTTTGTCTCCGTAACACGTTACTTCAACCCAAGAGTTAATCTATAATGAATAATAGTAATAATAGTCAACCTTGTCAACAATTAATAACAGAATAAAAGTAAATACTTCAGTCACATTAAATTGTATTATTATATAATATCCCTTCCACTTGTGACCTTTCATCGCTACCACACAACACCCGTGGTCTCTGAGTTGTCAACGGCATCAAATTGTATCCGTCGAACCGGCCTTGATAAAACAAGTCGGAACGACGAGTTGCATTTTGTAGAGTATATATAGTTTCCGCATAGCAATGTCGTTTATTGATTTGTAAGAACCAAAATTTGTAGAGCCTTGTTTTTCTACAATTCACGAACGTACTGGAGCTGGGACTCTGACGTCATGCAAGACTTTCATTATGGCAACACCTATGCATTGTTGCCAGCGAAGTAATCTTCCGTGTGCATATTTAAAGGATGCAAGCTCGGTCTTTTAGTGGAAACGCCAGGGCACGGATCGCGGTTTACTTTAGCAGGACCGCTATAGAATAGTCAATATATCTCAACAGAGCCACCAGGGACCGACTATGCCTTCAGTTTCGTGTGCGTATTAAACATGCTTGTAGGATCACTGTAAATTTCTTGATAAATCAGTTATCCATTATTACTCTACACAGGAATTAAGCTCCGCCTTACACCAGTCAGTCAGTTTTTCAATATATACGCACGTAATTCTGCCAGGCTCTACAACAATAAGCTAGTAAGTCAACAGTGAAGTCACAATCATTTATAACCATTTAAGAGCTGATTGTATTACAAGAGTGAATTATATAAGAAGCGTACCACCAACGCACTCATGACAGAATTAGCTAAGACAATGAATTTCTGTGTACTTAACCGAAGGAGAAACCAAATATTAAAAGCACGTACGCGCCAGCCTTGTACGGTACTATACGATCGCAAGGCTCCCGCTAACGGGTGTGCGAAGGGACACCAACTACAAAGGCAGTTAGTTGAGTGAATCAAGTAGAGTCGTGCTAACTACTGTCTTCCCACTTAGATCTCGCGACGAGGCGCTGAGCTTCCGCCATACACCTCCTGCAAGACGAACCTTCCTCTTCATACTCCGCATGAGGCTTTGTGTTTTCGCCATACGCCTCTTACAAGATGAGTCTGCCCTTTCATACTCCGGATAAGGCATTGTATTTTCTGTATGCAATTTTGTAAGTGCCTCGTGCAAGGGATCCGATGAGGTACTAATTCAAATATATTAATATCAAGATGAGACTTCAAAACGAAATAAATGTTATGAAAACCAATTGTGTTGATTACTAAATTAAAGTATTACCCTCTAATTCATTCGCACTTTGCCACCAGTAAAATGGTGGGTATAGTCTAATCCAATCATCTTAGTCTGTCTACCGCCGGGTGACTAGAATTCCTAACACTAAGCGATTCATTATTATATTACAAAATCATTATATTTTGGAGAGTTAAGAATTGGTAATTTGAAATTATTAACTAACCAAGTGAATGCATGCTAAATTAAAAAGAATCTTGTAAAGAATCAATTTAGAAGTTTTATATATATTTATTTATTTTTATTATACAGTTATTATTTAAATAGTCTATTATTCTATGAATAACTTATTATTTTCATTTTAAGTCCAGTTTATTCATTAATTTTCTAGTTTATTTATATCATGGCTGTTTGTTAATAACTTAATCTTAATCTTAAGATAGAGAATATAAAGAAATTACTGTTTTATATAAAACTCTGCTTATATAATAATTTATATTAAAAATTTACAATAATAAATATTTATAAGGGACATGTAAACCAATTGTTTATCAAATAATATTATTTAAAACAAATTAACACCTTCTGTAAAAATAAGAAAGTTATTCAATTTCATTTTTGAGATACGATTGGCTAATATATATTTGTTCGAAAATGTGTTTGATTTTTTGGCACAAACTGCCACGTACGGTAGTTCAATTAATTTGTCGCCCGCTTTAGCTCATGCTTAGGGAAGGATTTAAGTGGAAGATCTGTAGAGATGTACAATATGTGCAGACTTGGTTAAACAACGTTTATTATGGTTTATTGACCATTATTTATTGATGGGTTGAATTCACTTTTCATAGGAGAGTGTGCACTATATTCAATAACGAGGATGTACTTGTGTAATGATTACCCTCAATAGAAACTACTGGTATACCTTCGTAATTAGGAGTAATTCGATGCCATGCGTCTTGTAGTCAAATATTATCTTGTAATATAGTCAGCATCCTTAGATGCTTGTAAACTTTGCGCACTAGGTAATTAAACGTGTGTTCCTCGTGATGGTTTCACTGAGAGAAGGTGATATATATATATGCATAATAACGAAAAGTTTTCAAATTAATTTAAATGAATTTTGGAACTTACATAATACCAATTTTCATCTTCACTTTATTTTTACGATGAAAAGTACTAATAGGTAAAGAAATTTTTTTTTAATTATTTATTTAAGAATCTAATCTTACTTGATTTTTAACTTATTTGATTCCAAATATATAATAAAAAATTTTGAGACAAATAAATGAAGGAAATAAGACAATGAACAATATATGGGTTTATAAATTTCAATTAAAGGAGAGAAAAGGACTTTCTTGCCAACCTTCTAGTAAGTTAAAGACATTGTGACAGAACATTAAAGTGTACATATAGTAAATTCTTATAATTAATAATGAAATTGGCATTCTTACTTATAACTAATATTATTAATACATAACAGAATACATAAAATATATGGAAACGGCTAAAATTTATAATATTAATATGAATATTTTATATTATCAACAAAGTTCAAATCAGTATTAAAAAACTATTTATTATTACGTACTTGCATTTCTTTTTCTATGACTTAATAATTGACTACCGACTATTTAACGATGTTGTTTTGCCAGATGTTTTATGGCATAGGAAAAGGTTCTAGCAATTTCGAACAGCTGTGTATACATGTTGAAGTTTGTAAATATTGATTTATTTTCTTGAAAATGTGTATTGGATGCAATATTAAATATAAATATAAAATTAAGCAAGTCATAAATGTAAGAAAATATCTATTCTGACTTAAATTATTAATACTTTCAAATGAAAGAAAAACTATCTTATACATTTCTTTATATTGTATGGTATATAAACAAAATTTGTATCAGGTCAATTTTTTGTTAAAAAGATTTATATTTTATAGTAAGGCACAATATTTATAATAATATATATTGTAATTCCTGTGACAATTTCTATATTTATATACAAAATAATCTAAAATTTGCTTTTATTATTCGGAATTTATTTCACGTTAATGTTCTTGCCAATTTTTATATTTTAACTTTAGCAAAGTTTATAAATATGAACGCTAAAATTCAAGTAACCGTTATACATACTTGTTAATTAGTTAATTTTATAGTTGATACATAATAGTAAAATATAAATTGAAATAATTTAAATTTCATAATATTTTTAAATACTCAAATAATGATTTCAAATAATTATCTAATTATTTTAAATCTTCAAAGTTTTTATTCGCTTTTTATAAAAGATCACTTTTCCATATTAAATTACTTTTATGTTATATAAAGTTATTATTTATAGTTTCATTTACATATAGATTTATTTCCATGTACTATAATTGACTTAAAAGAATAATAATAATTAATTTATATAATATTTTTCTTTTTTAGATAGGATGTTTCTCAAAAAGCTACTTTTCGAATTTGCGATCGTTTTTTATTTCATTCTTCAAATTATTATAATATACAAAATAATATCTCAATGTATGAATTTCAGGTGAGCAAAATATATTAAAATATATTAAACTTTTTATATTATTATACCAAAATATTTCATAATTCTAGTAAAAAATTAATCATTTTGTAGTAAAAATATAACATAATATGTACTATTATATAAGAGGGTGGGAGTAATCCATATAACATGATGCGAATTAATCTTTTCCAGATTATTGAATCGATTGTATCAGAAATATATATAAATAGTTATACTATAATTTCAAATTCTATTTTATTACTCAATGCTTATATATTTGTTTTATTTTTAGTATGACCATGAAGTTATTAATTAAGTAATTTTAGATACTTACTATTTTACATATTAATTTAAATGTTAACAATATTTCGACTATTGGATTTATATGTAATTATTAAAATTTTATTTTAAATGTCAATGATATATGTGTGTATGTGCATGCGAATATGCGTGTGTATGTGTGTATATAATGGCTTAGATTTCATTTTTCGATTATTTTTGTTATTGTGGGTATTGGGGTAAAGGAAACAGGATTAACTAAATTGATTACAAATATATTACGTTGGTTAATTGAATATAAAAATATCACAATGTAATCTGGCGCAGTGAAGTATAATGGAACAATTAGACAATAAAATGCAATATAAAATTAAATAATGAGATAATTTTGTATTTAAAAATGTATTACGGATAAATATGAGTATAACAAATAGTTTATATGCCAACTAGAATAATTTAATAATGATGTAATATATTTATCATTAGTCAAAACTAATTAAAATTATATAAATACTAAAAGGAAAACATTTTATTTATTTTTTATCTTTGTTCTCTTTTTTAACTTCGTATTCTAAATGAATATCATGAAAGTAGATACATAATTAGATCATTTACCAGGTATTAGGTTTGTAAGGGTACGTGATATCCTTTGATTGTTTAGTAATATTGAAAGTACTTATTAGTTAGATATATTATCTTTTATTATGATTTATGTAATAGTGAAAATGAATGTGTATTTTGTATATTTGGCGGTGATAAAATATTGACAAATATTTTTGTATCCATATATAATACGATATATATAATAATTTAAAATGCCTATATAATATTTGAATCTGTTAATAATATCTACACTTTCAAATCGTTAATAAATTTGATGAAACATTTTCGTGTATTTGGGTTGACTTATAAGGTTAATTATTAAGTATTTACTTAATACTTAATACAAATACACGAAAATGTTTCATCAAATTTATTAACGATTTTAAAGTGTAGATATTATTAACAGATTCAAATATTATATAGGTATTTTAAATTATTATATAAATCGTATTATATATGGATACAAAAATATTTGTCAATATTGTTTCGAGAGAAAATTTATATTATCATAACTGAATTACAGATATAATAAAATATTCGAATATAAACTCTTATTTAAACGAAGTTAAATAATTGCGTTCACAAATTATGTAATTCCATTACCTGAGAACGAAGTACAAATGATAAATTGCTGCGATTAATAGTACACTAATTAGTTAGAATAACTTATATAGAAAATTATCGTTATATATAAAATATAAAATAAAAAGTCTAGTAAAAAGTATGATAAAATCAGGAATACTTTTTACCACATTTATTAGTAGTTACGTATATATATATTGGCTAATTATCACGTAGAATAGAAAACTAAAGCCTTATCTTAATAAAAATATTAACTGGATTATGCCATTAAGTTCACAGTATACGTACCTAATAACCACAATACTGACAAAAGCATATTTAATTATTCAAAATTATTTGTAATTTTCGAGAATTTTTAAGTAATTAAATTGTCATTACATAGTCATTCATTTTTTTTAGATTAAAAGACTAGGTTATATTATAAATTTTCTAACAGATTATTCATTAGTGGTTCTTGATGAACCGTGTATGAGAACTACTACAGAAGATGGAACTTGTTTAGCAATATCAATTTGTATTAAAATATTAAATACAAAGGCATTTTGTTTTTGTACAACTCACCAGAATTATTTAACGCGGATGGCAGAATCATTTTTGAATGTTACTAAGTAAGTATTTCTACTTTATAACATAATTATATATTATTATTTTTTTTTTTAAATAAAGAACAAATTGTAACAAAATGGAAAATACGTTAAACAATATTTATAGAATAAATTAATATAAAAATTAATTTAAAAAATTTTATCTATATATAAAGAACATCTTCATAAATTCATATATTTTACCCATCATTTTATGTAACTAATTCATTCTATATTTATGAAATAAATTATTTAAAACGTAAATCTGAAAAATATGTATGGCTCTGTTCGGAAAATAATCCCACAATTTGACTAGTCAGCCAAACGTGCAATAATTAACTTAGAACAATAAAACCCACTGGATGTTATGTGGGGTTGCCAGGCAAGTAAAGGGTGAATGCACTGCTTAATAATTAACACATGTCTTTATTATTTCTATTTATTTGAATTGATTTACAAAAGGGTAAATTACAGACGAACTTTATATTTCTTGATAATTTTGTGGTGTTGAAATATATTTACTATGAATGAAGCAGGTTATAATCTATTGAATATTATCACTAAGAGGTTATCATGATTGTAGTGCTCTGATCGAACACTGGAATGCCAATGTGTTTATCTTAACACGTGTGTAGTTGCCTTTAAATATCGGTCGTAAGAGAGCCGA
>NW_011948461.1:0-17514 GCF_000503995.2 Ceratosolen solmsi marchali | reverse complement strand
GTCGTACAATAGATTATGCACGCCTTCATTTCCACTTCCTTCCGGGCTCAGTTCCGAATTTGCTAATTGGGAAAGTGTCGGAAGGTGGCGAGCCTTTTCCATTGGTCACCTCTCTTTGGTTGCCTCATCCCTCTCTGGGACTTGGCTAGAAGAAGGGTCCGCTTGGGCGTGGTCAATTTTCCAATACGATCGACCAGATGTGGCATAGCCAAGAACAATGCAAGCATTGTCTTAAAGGCCGAGTGCGCACGTATGGTCATTGCATGTTGTCGCACGTACGGGTTTTGGGTTGTAGTAAATGTTTTGTACTCAATGCTTTACGCATATCTGATATACGTTTTGAATCTACCTTAGGGTTCTCCTGGCAATAAACACAATTAAGTTCTACTGCACTGGGAGTATGAGCACGTTTCGCTAGAATTTTCCAGATGTTTTAGGACACTAGTGCAAAATAATTATGAGCAGGAAAGTTTTGAAATCTTAAAGACAATTTTCATGATATTATTTGCCAGATGTTTTATTGCCTTACTAACGGAGTCTCTCATTCTCAAACAATGCTTCTAACCGAAAAACTTGAATATCGACTTTAATTCCGAAAAGTAATAACAAATTTACAATTTACTCTTATTTACAAATTTATAAGTAATAACAAACTTGATGCGCTATCGGCGCAGCAAGTACATACGAGAATATTTAAGGAGCTGCACTTGACTCTCGTTCTCTTACTAGTTCAATCAAGATCGACTCCACACGTAAGCTGCGCTATTACACATCTTATGAATCACTGACACACGGCTCTGTGAGTTAAGTAAGCAGCAATACCTAGACCACGGCATCATCATTGCCCTTCATCAGTGACGTCACACATCAACGTCACCACGGCGGTATCAATTCTCCTCACCAGTGACGTCACGCACCAGCGCCCCACTCAGGCCTCTCCAGCTTATTGGTAGCGGCAATCAGCGGCGTCAACACTCCCCTTTCTTCACGGCATCATTACCCTTCATCAGCGCATCTCCCACTACCACTACGAGTCCTAACGACGAGTAGGATAATCATGCGCCACATCAAGAATACACTTACAAGATTATTATCACTCATACTACTTGAAGAAACTCTCACCTATTCATTGTATCATTCATTCAATCTCACTTCAATAGACCACTGATTATTTATGATATCATTATATTCAATAGAAAGAAAACCATCTCATGCAAAGGCAGTATTGAATTATTGCATTGTCCATTCCACTTGCCAGCAAGCCTCCCTTCATCATCTTAGGGAAGCCTTTAGTCTGATCCCAGATAATGCTTAATAGTTTATTGTATGACATTGATTAATTATTGTATTACAAATATTTGGTATTATTATATTCTTTCATATTAATCAATTTTTATGCTTTCATTGTCTCTCTATCTAAATACAGTGTACATAGCTATACTTCTATCATACTTTTTTTTGTCATATTTGTCCAATTTGTATTTTTAATAAGTTAAATATAATGATGTGTTGATAAATGAGTTTTAAAATATAAATGGCTATCGATTCTGGATATTAAATATTTCAACTTTCAAAGAAAAATTATAAAATATATTAAATTTAAATTTATATTTGTTTATATCTAAAAAGTAATAAAATATACATCATAAAATATTTATAATATAAAATTTTAATAAATGAAATATTTGGTATTATTCATTATTAAAATTATTTTCTGAAATTTTTAGTTTAAAAAGAAAATTTTATATTGGAAGGATTGCATATAATATTATCAAAAATAATATTTATTTATTTAAAAGAATTTTATCACGTTTTAATAAAATTTATATATATTTATAATAAATAAATTGTATAAATAAAATTATATATTTTTTTTATGTTATATTAAAAAATTAATAATTAATATTTTTAGTTTATATTTTGATTGTGCACCAAGAATTACTGAACATCCAACATTAATATATACTTATAAGCTCAAAATAGGAGTTACTTCAATTAATAATTACGGATTATCTGTAGCTGAATTGTCTAATTTTCCACAACAGGTTTTAAAAACAGCAAGAGAAATCGCTCAAAAATTATGTAGCTCAGAGAAAGTAATTATATAACTTAATTTAATAAAAATAAGAAATTAGCATTTTCTTTAATTATTTTATTTAATAAATATTTAAAAATATTTACCTGACATTATAAAAAATTAATTTAATATAAGTATTTAAAAATAAATAATTTCTTAATATTCGTAATCGTATAATATTAAATATATTTGTATATTATTTGATTCACTCCTATTTATCTTTATTGTTATTATTAACATATTTTTGAAACTGTAATAAACAGCGATAAATAATATACTAATTCTGTTATTACAATGTTCATTCCTAAAAACGCTCTAAAATTTTTAATGAATTTTAAGTAAAGAAAAGACAAATCAAGCGACTGAAAGAAATGCATTTGCTTTTCATTTGAAACGATTTGCATTTATTATGTGTATCTTACATGACCTATATTCGGATTTGAATAGTGTACATCGTACCACTAATAAGGTATGTGCAGTATTCTAAAGCAGATACGTAATAAAGTTGCCAGCGATTCAATATCAACTATTGGTATGGTAGCAGCTTATTACTAATGTAATTCTCATGTTATGCTACTCTCAGAATACAAATTATTATATATATGTTTATACATAAAAATACGATGACAATACATATCCAATCGTGTGATATAAGGACTGATACTAGGGTTTTCGAAGTATTCGATTTTTAAGGGGTTGTTTTATGGCTCGAACTGCCAATTCAATAGTTCAGTGGATTAGTCTCTCGTCATTATGACTGTCTAAAAATAGAGTACCAGGCGAGGAGGGCCAAATATCTAAAGTTAGGTGTGAGCTCCCAGGTGTTAATAGGAGGATTGCAGGCTAGTGGATAAGATAGCACATGTATTCAATAAAGAGTTGTTTGTTTATTTAGTTATGTTTTATTGCGATACTTGCACTAGTTGTATTATAATATTTTTGTTAATGTTTGAGTGTTTGCGTTTCTTGATTTGGTATTTGTTATTGACACTGAGCGATAACGTGCGTTGCATGTACAGGAAGAAGTTGATCGTCTTGCTGGTCCTCTATATGTAATGCTCGTGTTGATAGAATAATACACGCTGAAGAACGAAGTCGTTAACTACCGCGCTTCCTTGTATATAGGCACGTGGCGTTTGCTTGAATTGCTGGTGTTTCGTGTTCTGCAGGTAGCTTTACGTATCTGCAGATTGGCCACGTATGGCTCGTTATAGTTATGTATTAATTAGGAATGGAACTTTACCTCTTAGTTCTGGCGCGTTGTGTTTTGCTATGCTTCGTATTGTTCGTTGAATTTGCCTCGATCGGCTTCTTGGTAGTTATGATTGTGTATACTGTGCGAACTGATATTCTTAGTTCTCGTTTCCTTTTTTCACTTCTGATTGTGTAAGTTTAATTATCTAACACTTGTGAATAGAATAACCTTTGCGTGATTATCTGTACTTGGATTTTCAATTGATGAATTACAATGAATTTTCATCTTCTTAGTGCGTCCAATCAGAAGTCTGCTTTAGTTTATGGTGTTTCTAATCAAAGTGCTTCTTAAGTGGTGGGGTCTTCCACCAGTACGTCTTTTCATGATGGAGGCTCCAATGAGAGCGCGTCTTGCTCAACTCTCCTCCATGACGGAGGACTTGATGCCGCGCTTTTCCCTCTCCATCCTAGTAGCGTTACATGTAATTCTTACGATCATGCGCGTTGCGTTCGGTTAGTGTTGTGAAGGTTAGGTGTAGCGTGGTTTTTAAGTGGATCATCTGGCTTTTGTCATTTGACTATTTTTATGATTTGTTTATGCCAGAAGTATTATGGCTTGTCGTCGATGGATACTTTATGGCGTGGTTGCGTCGAATTTCTCGTCGCATTAGTTTAATGACGTGTTTTCGTTAGACACTTGATCGCATATTCTCGCCGGATGAGTTTACGAGTTGTTTTCTTTAGATAATCCAAGGTGTGTATGAATTGTTTTTCTTTAGATAATCCAAGGTGTGTATAAATTGTTTTTCTTTAGATAATCAAAGGTTTGCTTTTTCCGGCACTCTTATCTCGAGTTTTCCAGATGTCTAATGATCTTGGAGTATTCTTACATTCGTGAACAATGACTGATGAGGAAATAAGAGGTGAAAGGGCTGAAATTAATTATTAGTGTATTATTATTGTGTTAAGGTATCGTTTATTTTTGTTGTCAATTATTATAATATTGTAGTTTGATTGCCTCTGGTGAGAGAAGGAAAAATACTCTATTGTTGTGGTGAGGTTACTTCTTGAGGGTGATGTTGTTAAGGCTATAGAGAGTACAATGGATCTTGAATATTGGTTTTATGCTGATGTTGTAAGGGTCAGCATTTGTAGTCGATCATACTCATGAATGAGCATGACAAGATGGTGTTGGAATCAAGTATGCTTGGTAGAAAGAATGATTGTACTTGATAGAGTATAAAATGTTTTGATGAAAATTGGTACGTAATAAATTATCTCTTTAATTATGATGGGAGCAGTAGAAAACTAGTCACACGCAAGAATTATAAATGACAAGTCTTCTCGCTCTGAAGGACTTGATGAAATATATTTATTGTCGATTATTCTATAAATTGTTGTCTGAATTTAACAATATAATTGACATGTTGTATTTTGTCTGTTTGAGGGACTGCACGGTCTTCAAAGTTTTAGTTCGAGAGAGCGTACTGTATTACCTGTCGACTCTTTGAGGGACTGCGTGGCCTTCGAAGTGTTATTTCGAGAGAGCGTACTCTCTCACCTGTATCGACTCTTTGCATAGAAGGTATATGAAACTTGATTTGCGCGTCGGTGACTAGCTTGTTTAAATAATATATAGAGATGTACCTTGTAAAATATAGACAAGATATGTTGATTTGCTGCGTAGCTGGTGTGCCCCTTTTTTATTACGATTCCAATTGGCTTCACTGTAGAATCACTACCTGATCTTGCTGATTCTGTTTAATAATGCACGTGTATCTTTAGATTGGCTGCCGATCATGCGGCCACGTGTAGTCGTCACAGTTTATACTAAAACACTGAGTGGTAATTACAGATAAGTGAACGCGAGATAGAATTACAATGAGCATCGCCGCATGGTGAGTTGCTCTTAAATATGCATGCAGCAGGATGCAACGCCAGCAACAGTGCCTCTACTAAAACGATAGGCTGAAAACTTCTTTGTGGCGTTAGAAGCCGAAGCTTCTAGAAGATTCATAGGCGTTCCTTTGTGTGATCTTGTAGTATATTGGATTTCATATCGTAGAACGTGCTAGGACTCATTGTCAAAATAAAATACATAATAACTAAAAGCGATAATTTCATTAAAGAGTAAAGAAATGGATAAAAGCGAACACATGAGAATGAATAAGTAAAATAATAGAATAATCAATAGAATCATATTATATGAAGTAAAAGTAAAGTTGAAGTAAAAGTTAACGGGAAATAGAATACGTTGGTGCCAAGAACTTTATTAGATCCTTCTCAAAAGATATAAAAATGATTAAAGATAGATATTAAATTCTGTATGTTAATAAATTACAGGATATAATGAAAACTAATCATAAATATAATTTAAAAATTAATTTAGAAACTAAACCAACTGTAAATATTATTATATTATAAAATTTATTTATGAATATTATATTGGTGATACAAAAAATCCAACTGTTCAAGACTGATATAATAAATTCAAATACAAAGAAGAAAAATGATAAATAAAATTATATATATATATATATTGTTTAGAATTAGACTATTTCCAAGTTTCCAAGTTTCCTTGGTTGTTACCATGTGGTGTCAATTTACACTACTTGTAGAGGTAGGAGATCGTAAATCTCCGGATCCTCTTGATGCGGTGCGCTTGGTTGTGAAGTACGACACTGAGAAATGAAAGGTCGTAAATTTCTTGACACTTCTTTGTATAGTGCCACGTGATGATAATTTGATTGCTCGTCTCCTCCAAGATGTCTTGTGGTGTGGAAGGGTTAGGAAATGGTTCGATACCTTAAGGTGGCATCGAATGGTGTTACTTACAGACTTGTGGAAGCAACCAGTTGACAGAGTGCCGTTGGCATAGAGTATGAATGAGTCTTGAGAAAGTGCATATTGGCACTGAGTATGAGCAAGTGAGCGTTGGCACAGAATCCTTGAGAAAGTGTACTTTGGCACTGAATGAGAAAAGCCTGCAACAGCTTCGTACTCTTGGACACTATGTATGCGGTTCAACGTTGAGTAGTTGTATGAAACTGTTGAGTATACCTTCCGTAGTGGCTCTGCTGAGAGAGTGTGCGATGGCCCGAGTGACTCGTTCTTGGCTAAATAGCTCATGGCTGACTAGCGCCTATTTCGTGGTGTGCTTGCCTTAAATATCCATGCGGCAGCTTTGTTAACTGACAATAAGGAGGCGATTGTGGTGCTTGAAACAATGGATTAGATTGCTGTGCTAGAAACAATGAATGCGATTGTGGTCATAGAAGCAATCGTTGCAATTGTGCACTTGTTTTTCCGGAACATCAACGACCCTTGGAGGATTTCCCAATAATAGTAACCGCTGGAGTTTTTTCCCGAAATGATGGCCGTCAGGGGTTGTCCCCAAAATGATAGCCGTGAGACTTTCCCAGAAATTATATTATTCGAGAAATTCTCGGAATCTCGAACATATATATTTAACTTAGCTGTAGAGGAACGAATCATTAATCAAAATATTAATGGTCACTTTAAAATTTTTGGGAAAGCCAAAAAGTTAGAAAAGCACATAACAGAATCATACCAATGAAGTGTATTTCTTTCATTAACTTTGTTGGGTGTTAAAAAAAATACTAATTGTTGGATTGTTGCGTATATTAATTATCTCAATATATTTTTTAATTTGATAGTTCCTTTATACTAATTCAGTTATTTACCACATTCATACAAATTGAAATCTAATAATAGTATACGATACGAGTAAGAGTAAGAAATGTTTCTTTATAAGTTTCACGATATATGTATTCTTATTTCTTTAATATCTATTTACAATTTCTTTCTGTTCGATATGATGTTATAGTTTTCCTGGTTCGAACTTCCAATGTTTCAATAGCTTAATTTGCCGTGCGCCCTGGCAAATGCTCGGGAAGGAGTTAAGTGGAAGGACTGTAGAAATGTCGTGGGTTTTGATCAATATATGATTTATTTTACAATTTATAATACAATTACATGTTGGTCTCTTGGAATCACAAGTTCAATATGAAGATGCGATTTCTTGGAACGTTTCTTGTGATGGATGTTTCACTACACAAGATGCTCCTCGAGATCGTGATGTTGATGTTGATTTTGTAAGGATCAGCAATTGATTATGCACACTCCTTATTAGTGAGTGTGATGTACTATTAGTAATAGCATCATGCCAGTTTTGTAAGGACTGGCAATAATTTATATCGCACGGACTTTCACCATGATTCACGCTCCAAATGTGGGAGTACGTGCTCGGTAGTTCGCTCCTTTCTTGGAATGAAGGTGAAAGCGTTAACGCCTTTCAACTGTAATACAGGAGGATTGATGTATCTGGTCAGCGGCTCACGCAAAAATTTGATCGCTAGTTTTCACCGATAAGTAAGAGCTCCCTTCTGACTTGGCTTTCCCACACCAAGAGTGTCTCCGGCGGCAGAGCCTTCAAATGGAAGACTCGCCCGTCTCCGGGACTTAGTGACGGGAGGGGGTTCTTTGTCAAGCGTCGCCGCTTGGCCTATGCAAGTGGCAACATTTGGCGTACTTGACAACAATGTATACCTTGCCTCGTAACATTGACGGCACATGTGCCGAAGATTGCTCGATGTCGCATATACTGGGTTTTAGGTTGCAATGAATTTTAGGAAATGTTTTTCACTCGATTGTTTTCAAATATTTTAACTCTCGAAATATTCTCGCATAAACAAACTCGAAGCGCTCTTGCTAGTAAATAACAAAGGTTGCTTATTGCGCTAAAAACAATGACTACGTCTGTAGTGCGAAGAATAATAGAAAGTGACCGTTCACGAGTATTTTGCAGATGTACTAACATTTTCGAGCCTCCAACGATCGTGGGATTCTTTCTCAGAAAATGATGTCCGTTCAATATTTTTTTTTATGGTAGCCGTTGGGATTTTTACCGTTGAAATTTTTTACCTTGGTATTTTTCCTAATAGATAATATTCGAGAGATTTTTCTCAATATCGAACATCTCTATTAATAATTTTTTTTACTTCACCAAACGAACTTTTTTCATTACAATTTATTCCTCATTTTTTAATGGCTTTTAATAAAAAAACATATAAACATTTATTTTCCTATATCATAAAAGTAATATTGTATTAATTTTTTAGGATAATTATACATTTCGAAGAGATAAAAAACTACAACAATTGGAAAAATGTTATTCTTTTATTGCAGAATTATATAATTTAATTTTAATTAAACAATTTACAGTGAAAACTATTACCAAATTACTAAAAGATTTTTTCAATTCTGAATTTATTTATGTAACAGAAAATACACGACTGGAACAAAAATCAGTATTTTTTAAAGAGATAATGAATACAAATAATTTATGGACTGAAAAAAAATTTTTTTTTAAACAACTATTGATGCTTTCAAATAATTTATACAATATAAAAATTTTTAATTTGAAACAAGAGAAAAATTCTGATAATATGATTCATTATAATAATTTTAAAAATTTAGAATTTTTAAAAACATATTTGGAAAAGTTAGCTTTGGTACATAAAGAAAAAAAAATAGATTCTAGAATAAAATTTGCATTGGCAAGTGATCTTACAAATGAAATTACAACTAACATAAGAGATTATATATCTCTTAATCCATATTTACCGTTAATAAAAGAAAATTTTCTAAGTAAAATATTTAAAATATCTGTTAAAAACAAATCTAATTATATATTACATCAACAAAAGAAATTTAATGTATACTTATTTTATAAACATTTATTAGATATGAATTTAAATCTTTATATTTGATAAGTTTTAATTTTAAATATTTTTAATTCGTTCTTTTACATTATCCATTAGTTTATAACAACAAAGTATAGATAAAATAAAATAAAAAATCCTTTGTATTTTATAATGTAAAAATTGATATAATTATTGCAAGCTTTTTTTATAAATTCTAAGTCATTTTTACATGAATTTATCAGCTATAATTTTAAGTAGTTTCAACATGTTTTTCTAAAAATGCATGTTAATAATACTTTGAAAGATATAAATTTATTTTCTAAATAATTGCTAAAGTTGCTATAATAAAATTAATGATTAAATTGTTTGTATTTTTAATTCAATACGAATATTTTAATTTTCAATTCAGTAACTTGTTATTTTCCATATCACAGTATATAATCTTTATTTATATATATCCATATATAAGTTTTATAATTGAAGACAATTATCAACGTGTCACTTCTCATTTTAGTTTTTAAATACAAATTTTGCGGTTACATAAAGTTACGTTAGAATCTAAAAAAAGAAATTCGATCAAATCTTAATAGTAATTTGTTTATAATCAATACAAAATTATGATTTGTGATATTCTTCGTATTATTATATTGTTAGAATTAAGCAATTTTTAATTAATATAATGCTTTATAAAAAATTATACCTTATACATATAGATGTTAGTGAACAATTTTTTACAAGTATATAACAATTTTAAATCTGTATATCATAATATTGTATCAAAATCAAAATATAATATCATCATATATCATAAAGTAAAGTAGATCTTCTCTTTACTAAATAAATCATTTAAATGATCCAATAAAGGAATTTTTTGTGTTTGTAACAATTAATATGGTCAGGTTATAAAGATATATAAAATGATCCGTTTTTATAATTCAGTAACGAAATATTATAAAGAGTAATTTCTTATTAAAATGATCAATACATTTTTTATGTAAACAATCTTCAAACAGTGTTAGTGGAATATATAAAACTTCAAATATATTTTGATAGTTATATTTTAGAATGCAGAAGTTATTATATAAAGATATAATGAAAATATTACAATTATGTAATTCAATCAAAATAGAGCATAATACATCTTCAATAGTAAAAAGATATGTAAATAATCATGATTTAACATTAAATAAAAAATCAGTAAAAAATAAAAAATATTACAAAATAGTGATTATTTTAAGAATTTTTTCACGGTTAACTATTTTATCATACTTTAAATAGCTCTTAAATTAAGTAAAGTAACTTTAAACATTTGAGAATATTTTAGTTTACATATGTTAACCATATATACATCATTACTAAATAAATACATTCCTAATGCATAAGCAACTTTATACTAATAGACTATACATTAAAATAAAGTTATTATTAGTGAAGTAATAGACAAAATTTAGAAATATAACTAGATTTGTTCCTATAAATGGAAAGAGAGCCGTTTGAGCATTAATGACAATTTTACTTACAACTTGCATATACAATAACTCTATAACATTATGTGTTCTGAAACATATAGACATAACAGTGCAAATTATAATAAATATATTTAAAAAATATTCAAACAAAAAATTATTTACTTTAAATAAATTTATAATTATTTTTTAAAGTCAGAACTCACGAAATTCCGTGTTTGGAATTATATTTTATAACTTAATGTTTTATATGTTACTATATTTTATAACTTGAAAATTAATGTTTTATCTATATAGGCATATGCAGATTTCTGTTTGATCTAACGTTTATATTTTAACTGTTAGAGAATAAAATTAATTATTAAATTTTATTTAATTAATTATTATTATTTTATTAAATTAATATTTTATTGAAATATAGATAACAGAAGAAATCTTCCATTTTATTTTGGTTTTATAAAAAATAAGTCAATACAATTTAAATTGAAAATAAAATTATAATCGATTATTTAAAAGCCAATGTTCTTTATTTTTTATATAATTAAATTTGCAAATTTGTAATTTACAATTTGTAGTGAAAAAAAATATGTAATGAGTGCTTTTGTACTTTATATTAATAATATATGTAAATAAATATTAACGCATGCGTATTTCAATTTGAAATGGATTGCACGAAATAAAAATATTTTAAACTAGTTATTTTTTTACTATATTTTTTCTTCATATTTTTTTTTAAAATTATTACTAATATTTTAGAAAAGCTATATTTATACATAGTAGATTGAGTACGATGTATTATACGAACATTGGTTATATAATTAAGTTAAATGGTTATAAAACGAGTTTAATTACGAAGTTTTATACCCAAATATAAACAAAAAATTAGAATAATTTTATGAATTTTACAAGAAGCAAATATTGTATCATAAGATATATCACAACATGAAGTAATAATTAAATTTAATATATTCATCTTATTTTTTATAACAAAATGTGTATCACATGCAGAAATATATATATGCGCATACGGTCGTGCGCTCACCTAAACAAATCCGACAATTTAAGAAAATCTTAAATGAAATTTAGAAAACAATTAATCTTGTATAATAATTAATTTTTTAATATTAGTCAAATAAAATAGTAAAATAAATAAAGGTGAGTTATTTCTAAATTAATCTCAATAGAGTATTTTATACAGTTACAGTAGGATATGTAAAAATAATTTTCAATTTATTTTAATTTACTGGATATCACAACTAAATATGCATATAGTAATATGTACATAAACTGAACTTATTTGTAATTAAAATATGTTATTGAATCTGTTTTAATATATTTAAATATGAAAAAAAAAATTTTATAACATTAAAATAATAAATTAAGTCGGAGTAAATTTATTAAAATTTAATACTCAATGTTCTGACTTAAATTATCTTTATAAATGTATCTATTTATCTTTACTTTTATTAATCAAGGATATATGCATTGATAAATTAATATTTGTAATATCGATGTATGAATTAAATAATATGTATCATAAGGGATATATTTATAATAATTCTTTATTTAATATCACCCATATTGTAATATTACTGTATGCAATATTTTCAATATATAACTTGTTTTACAATTATATATACATACAAACATGTTTTTTTGTTTTATAAAAATTTTTATTCAGAACCTTGGATTAATTATAAATAAATATTTTTAAACAAATAAAATGCATTATATATTTTTAAACAAATAAAATGCATTGTATAATTTTTTTTAAATAATGTACAATACTTTAAAAATAAAATTAGTGAAAATTTTTTTTTATATTAAGTAATTAATGAATGGAAAACTTATCTTGTGTAGTACTTATTAAGTATGTTATTTTTAATTTATATTTTTAATTTCCTTTTTATTATGTAAGAATTTACAAATTATATAAGTTGCCATTAAGGTATGTATTGATACTTTTTTTATTTAAAATTATTTTAAGATTTGAATAAGCAATATTTTTACAAAACTAACAAAAATAAAGTTTTTTTAACACAATAATTTCAATTTGACTGCATAGATATAATAAATTTATATTTCTACAGACCATATTAGAATGTCAAATTTGATCCCAGTAAAAAGTTCGTATATACATTCACTTTTGAATGATAATATAACAGCTCAATTAAATTTAACTGAAACTTCAGAAAGAGTAAGGTAAGTTGCTCATAATTATATTTGATTCATGCAGATAATTACTTAAAATAATAATGGAATAAAAAAATTATATTGCTGACAAAAAGTAGATATATATTATTATAGGTATATATTTACAATATTCATAACTAACATATATAATAAATTCATAGCCTTGAAAAGTTGTTTTACAAATTACTAGCAATTAGAATATTTTGAAGCAATAGTTAATAAATATATTTGTATAATAAATTGAAATGTTGACTTAAACCAAAAAATACTTAAATTTTTAAATATATCTTTAGTTATAACTTTTCTATCTTACAAATTTTTTAATAATTTATTTACAATTTGGATATTTTGTCATTTATAATATTGATGGTATGAAAGCTGAAGAGATTTAAATGATTCAATATCTATTTTAATACTTCACAAATTTTGAAAGTATTTAAAAATTTGAATGCCATAAGTGTTGATCTTTGAAGAATAAAAGTAAGAGCCAAGAAAATATTGTACATTTAAAATATGCAATTCATCTTTTAACTAAATTTATATCTTTTTATTATTTAATTAAAGTTAATCAGTATATATGATATTCATTATACTACAATTTCTTTTATATAAATTTTAAAAAATTACCAATTATATTAAGCGTTTTCTAATAAATTATTATAATATTTTTTATTGTACATATAATAATTATAATATAATTTATATTTCAAATTATGAATTGAAAAATAGGGATGTAACTACATGCAAATTGGTAATATTTAATTTTACAATAATTAAAACATTTATTTGATATTTGGTTAGATTGCATTATTGATTAACAAATTATTTTTCTAAAACATATTCATTCAATAATTATAAAGAAATAGAATTACTACAGTTATAGAATAAAATATATTTGGACAATATTCAGCTATTGAAATTTAATATAGTCATTATTAATTAGATATATTTATACTATTAAAATAGTATATAAAATGGTTAATATATCATGTTGTTTTTCAGGACTCCTGTAAAATGTAACATTGATGAAGTAAATACGATGAATACAAATGCAAATAAAATCAATAATGAAGAAATTAATAAAGATAACATGATTGATATAGTAAAACGTGGTTGTGATATCTATTCAATCAGACCGTTACTTAATCAAAGTAATGCATTAACATCAAATAGCGATGATAAAGCACTTAATAATAATAAAAATAGTCATGCATTAAATTTAATTAATCAAGAAAATAATTTATCTTCGAAATCTGTATCTAAAGTAGAAACTGCAATATTTGATCCAATTGAAAATGTAAATAATGAAGATATTTCTACATCTTGTTACGAAAAAGTAAATACTCAAATCCTTCATCCTGATTCAAATAGCAACAAAAATGATGATTTAAAATTAAAATTTGGGTTGTATAAATCCGAATCTAATAAAAATTGTTCAGAAATAAAAAGACTAGATTTAAATTGTTTACATCTATCAAATACTTCACATACAGTGGAATTAAGATCAAGATCTTCATCAAAATATGTATCTAGATATAGATCTAGATCTCTTTCTTTAAATGCAAGTTCTACATCAAAATTGTATTCAAAATCATGTTTTCCGTTAAGATCGTGGTCATCATCGAAACAGTTAGAAAAGGTCTACGACTGTATAAAACAATTAAGACCACGATCAAGATCCACATCTGAGTTTATATCTATAACAAAATCTACTATAAAATCATGGTCAAAATTGATGTCCAAATCAAGGACTAGATTATCAAGGTCAAAGTCGAGGACCAAATCATCAAAAAGAAAATTAAGGGCTCGATCATCGAGACCAAAATCTAAACAAAGAACAATATTGAGATCAAAATCTCATTCTAGATCTCACTCAAGATCTTATTCTTCAAATTCTTCGATTAGTAGTCAAAGTACAGATTCAATTACAGAATCTAAAAATGTAATTAAAGTAAATTGTGAAAATGAAAATACTTTATTTGGAAACAAAATGATTAAAAAATTTTCGGAATCAAATAAAAATTTAAAAGAAAAATTTGAAAAAAAATTAGATTTTCAAACTGTTAATAATGAATGTACTGATATACTTATTGATAGTTTTAATATTAAACAATCTGAAGAAACAGATGAATCTGATAACGAGAAAAATATTATTTCCAGTGGATAGTAAGTTCTGTTTAAATTTTTATATTAATTAAAAAATAAATTAGTATTTATTTGATATTTTACAATTTTATATTTTATTTTTAATTGTATAGTTAACTAAATGTTTTCTTTGAAATGAAATGAAATGAAAAGCAAAATTAAAAATTATAATAATTTTTATTAATAAATATCATTATTTCTTTTCCAACATTACTATTGATAAAATATTGTCATTGAATATTACTGTATAATAAGGAATTTTGTAAATGAAGAATGTAAATAGATTTTGGAATGTGTCAATGTGCTGAATAGGAAATGAAAAAATTTTAAATTGTTACTTTCATATATTTTGAAATAAAAATAATGTGTAATCGCTATTCGATTGTTACGAATGGGATAGTTAGTTTTTTGTGTTGTACACTAACAAAAATTAAAAAGTAATAATAAATTTTTATAATATTAATATGCACAAAAAATAATTATAATCTCGTTTAGTCAACATAAAACAATAAAAAGTAATATTTCTAACGAATGATTTAAAATAATAAATTGTATTAATACTACATTTGCAAATCAGTGGTAATTTTAGAATTTTTCTTATATTAATTAATACTTTTGTATTACAATTTGTTTTAATTTCATAGAGCACAAATAATTAATTTGTTTATAAAATAATAAAGCAATCAAATCGTACATTGACCAATGTTTTTATTTGAGTAAGATAGATTAGATTAGATTACTCAGCAATAAATATTTGATACTACCTTTTCATTTATATTATTTACTCGATGGATATTCCATTGGTACCAAATACTTGAGATATATAATGTTTGAATGTTTGTCTCTACTTAAATTATCAATCTTCTGAACCTAATTAACATATAATAGAAGTTTTATCCTAAGAGAAAAGATAATTAAATACCTAATGTTAATGCATATATATAAATAATTTGTAATGTATATAATGTTAAAAAATGAACGGTATTTTACCATCAAACCGTTAACATCAGTGATTCATTGGGATTAAGTAACTTTTATTACGTTATTACTTTAAAATTGATAAGATTTGTTCTTCGATTTATTCATTTTCATATTGATTATCACTTGTGCATTTGACTGTAACAAGATTCACTATTAATTAGTTAATTAAATTGATAATAGTAACTGCTTGGAATTCCAGCCACCAGTATGATCGCAGATCACGGTGGATGGATTAGACCGTACCGCCGGTTTAATGGTGATGGGGGGAGGGGATAGGTGAGAGGTTAATGCATCAACTCAGAGTAAATACAATTGGTTTTAGTGACCTTTATTTAAGTAGTTATTACAGTATTGTAGGTGTTCTTTGTGTTGTAAAAGAATTGTTGAATGTAGTGACTAGGCAGCTGATTATTAAGTCGAAACATCGTCTGGGAGTGCAAGCTTTGTAAGGTAAATTCCGGGTTTTATTTTACAGTCATGTGTCGTGTGAGTCGCGCTTGAATTATATTGGGCATTAGTTGGCTCGCGGAGCTTTGACGTTTACGGCGACGCTCGAATCGTACCAAGCGAGATTCGGCTCGTGGCGGTCGTGGGGATTATTACGAATATTTGTCGCCCTCTTTTGTGGTTTGATCAAAACCAATTTGTTGTGGTGTGACCGGTAATGTCTCGCAGTACTAATTTTAGACTTAGGCAGGGGTCTACTGTCAGGATCGGTGCCCTCTCTTACGGTTTGCTAGGGAATCAAGTCAGAAGGCTTTTCTGATACGGTAGACGTGGGCCGCGAATGATCAAGAAACGTTTTTCCCGGATAGCATGATCGGTAAGGTCTCGCCCTGATAACGAGCATTAGGTCGGGCTCTATAATATCTAAATAAAACCCGGCTCTATATAATATAATAAATCTATAATAAATATGATAGACGTAGGCCGGGGTGCGGTCACGAGAAATAGGCGAGGATTTACGTCAAGTGTGAATAATATTGATAGCTGGCATAGTGGATGGAGGCTTGCTGGCAAGCGGAAGGGGCAATGCAATAATTCAATACTGCCTTTAGAGTGTAGTATCTTTCCCTTTACTGAATATAATAAATATAATAAATAGTCAGTGATCTATGGATGTCGAAATGAATGGATGAGAGTTTCTTCAATTAATATTAGTGACGATAATTCTGTAAGTGTATTCTTGATAGCCTGGAGCCTGATTCTCCTTCTCCTTATGAATTCGTAGAAGTAGTAGGAGACTCGCGCTGGTAGGGGCAGCGAGTTGGGTCCGTCTTAGCCGCTGGCCTAGGATGAGCGCTGTAGTTGGCTAGTGGTGGGAGGATGTCCGTATGACGTCACTGCTTGGCGGAGTGGGAGATTCACTCATACCGTATACCGTGATATAGATAGTTTGCGGTATTGGTGTATGTTAGTAGTGTTGCTGCTTACGTAGTTGACAGGAGCCGTGTATTAGTAAGACGTAAGAACGTGTGTAATAGCGTATCTTACGTACGTGTTGGTGTCGATCTCTGTAGTGGTAATAAGCCGAATGAGCTTAGCTTACGTATGAGTTGGAGTCGATCTTACAAGTTCAATCAAGCAGTCATCAAGATCGGATCGCCGTCCTACAAGTCAACACCACTTACACACAAATCACCTCCAACTAACACATAAGCTATACACATTCAGCTTACTACCACCACGCAGATCGACCTCACTACACGTAAGTCACGCTATTACACACGTT
>NW_011949747.1:0-538 GCF_000503995.2 Ceratosolen solmsi marchali | reverse complement strand
CCAAAACCATATAATATTACCTTATAATATTCGGTAGTTTATGCCTGAAATGACTTGTACTTTTTGCTATTTGTAGCCTGTACTTTCCCCTACATGGCGAAAAAATTTGAGAAGGATCGGGCTCTAAGGTCACGAATATTTTTAGCCAAAACCATATAATATTGCCTTATAATATTCGAAAGTTTATGTATCAAATTACTCGGACGTAAGGCTATTTGTAGTCTGCAATGTCCCCTACATGGCGAAAAAATTTGGGAAGGATAGAGCTCTTAGGTCTCGAGTATTTTTAGCCAAAACCATATAATATTACCATATAATATTCGGAAGTTTATGACTGAAATCACTAGTACTTTTTGCTATTTGTAGCCTGTACTGTCCCCTACATGGCCATAAAATTGGGGAAGTATCGGGTTCATAGGTCATGAGTATTTTCCGCCAAAACCATATAACATTACCTTACAATATGCAGATGTTTATAACTGAGATTACTCGCAGTTAAGGCAATTTGCAGCCTGTACTTTCCCCTACATGGCGAAAA
>NW_011948552.1:0-3288 GCF_000503995.2 Ceratosolen solmsi marchali | reverse complement strand
CCAAATCCTATGTTATTGCGTTAACTTATTCGAAAGTTTATGATTGAAATTACTCGTACTTTACGATATTTGTAGCTACTGATGTCCTCTACATCTACAAATAATTTGGGACGGATCGTCTTATTACGACGCCAGTATTAGTTGCCCAAACCTACTGCTATTACCTTCAGTTATTAGAAAGTGTATTACTGAAATCCCACGTACTTTAGGATATTTGTAGCTACTAAGGTCCTCTAGATCTACAGAAAATTTGGGAAGGGCCGTCCTATTACGACGCCAGTATTAGTTGCCCAAACCCTATGTTATTACCTTCAATTATTCGAAAGTTTATTGCGGAAATTACTCGTACTTTAGGATATTTGTAGCCACTAAGGTCCTCTACATGTACAAAGAATTTATTAAGGATCATCGTAATAGGACGCCAGTATTAGTTGCCCAAACCCTATGTTATTACCTTCAATTATTCGAAAGTTTATTGCGGAAATTACTCGTACTTTAGGATATTTGTAGCCACTAAGGTCCTCTACATGTACAAAGAATTTATTAAGGATCATCGTAATAGGACGCCAGTATTAGTTGCCCAAACCCTATGTTATTACCTTCAATTATTCGAAAGTTTATTGCGGAAATTACTCGTACTTTAGGATATTTGTAGCCACTAAGGTCCTCTACATGTACAAAGAATTTATTAAGGATCATCGTAATAGGACGCCAGTATTAGTTGCCCAAACCCTATGTTATTACCTTCAATTATTCGAAAGTTTATTGCGGAAATTACTCGTACTTTAGGATATTTGTAGCCACTGATGTCCTCTACATGTACAAAGAATTTTGGAAGGATCGGACTATTAGAACGCCAGAATTAGTTGCCCAATCCCTTTGCTATTACCTCTACTTATTTGAAAGTTTATGACTGAAATCACTCGTACATTAGGATATTTGTAGCCACTAGTGTCCTCTACATGTACAATGAATTTGGGAAGGATCGGACTACTAGGACGCCAGTATTTGTTGCCCAAATCCTATGCTATTACCTTAAAGTATTCGGAAGTTTAGGATTTAAATGACTCGTACTTTAGGATATTTGTAGCTACTGATGTCCTCTGCATGTACAAAGAATTAGGGACGGATTGTCCTATTACGACGCCAGTATTTGTTGCCTAAACACTATGCTATTACCTTCAATTGTTCGGAAGTGTATAACTGAAATCACTCGTACTTCATGATATTTGTAGCCACTGATGTCCTCTGCTTGTACAAATAATTTAGGAAGGATCGTCTTTTTAGGACGCAAGTATTAGTTGTGCAACCCTTATGCTATTACGTTAAATGACGCGGGAGATTATAACTGAAATCACTCGTACTTTAGGATATTTGTAGCGTCCTCTACATGTACAAAGAATTTAGGAAGGATCGTCCTATTAGGACGCCAGTATTAGTTGCCCAAACCCTATGCTATTACCTTCTATTATTCGAAAGTTTATAGCGAAAATGACTCGTACTTTAAGATATTTGTAGCCACTGATGTCCTCTGCTTGTACAAATAATTTAGGAAGGATCGTCTTTTTAGGACGCAAGTATTAGTTGTGCAACCCTTATGCTATTACGTTAAATGACGCGGGAGATTATAACTGAAATCACTCGTACTTTAGGATATTTGTAGCCACTGATGTCCTCTGCTTGTACAAATAATTTAGGAAGGATCGTCTTTTTAGGACGCAAGTATTAGTTGTGCAACCCTTATGCTATTACGTTAAATGACGCGGGAGATTATAACTGAAATCACTCGTACTTTAGGATATTTGTAGCCACTGATGTCCTCTGCTTGTACAAATAATTTAGGAAGGATCGATCGTCCTATTAGGACGCCAGTATTAGTTGCCCAAACCCTATGTTATTACCTTCAATTATTCGAAAGTTTATGACTGAAATTTCTCGTACTTTAGGATATTTGTAGCCACTGATGTCCTCTACATGCACAAAGAATTTCGGAAGGATCGCACTCTTAGGACGCCAGTATTTGTTGCTCAAATCCTATGATCTTACCTTAAATTATACGGAAGTTTATGGCGGAAATTACTATTACTTTACGATATTTGTAGCCTGTACTGATGTCCTCTACATGTACAAAGATTTTCGGAAGGATCGTCCTATAAGGACGCCAGTATTAGTTGCGCAAATCCTATGTTATTACCTTCAATTATTCGAAAGCGTATGACTGAAATCCCTCGTACTTTAGAATATTTGTAGTTACTGATATCCTCAGCATGTACAAAGAATTTGGGAAGGATCGACCTATTACGACGCCAGTATTTTTTGCCCAAATCCTATGATATTACCTTAAATTATTCGGAGGTTTATAACTGAAATCACTCGTACTTTAGGACATTTGTAGCCACTGATGTCCTGTACATCTATAAAGAATTTGGGAAGGATCGACCTATTACGACGCCAGAATTAGTTTCCCAAACACTATGCTATTACCTTCAATTATTCGGAAGTTTATGTCGGAAATCATTCGTACTTTAGGATATTTGTAGCCACAGATGTCCTCTGCCTGTAAAAAGAATTCGGGAAGGATCATCCTATTAGTACGCCAGTATTTGTTGCCCAAATCCTATGCTATTACCTTCAATTATTCGAAAGTTTATGGGGAAAATTACTCGTACTTAAGGATATTTGTAGCTTGTGCTGTCCTCTATATGGTCAAAAAAATTGGGAGGAATGGGGCTATTAGATCGCCAGTATTATTTGCCCAAATCCTTTGTTATTACCTTATATTATTCGGAAGTTTATGACTGAAATCTTTCGTACTTTAGGATATTTGCAGCCTCTGATGTCCTCTGCATGTACAAAGAATTTGGGAAGTATCGTCCTATTACGACGCCAGTATTTGTTGCCCAAATCCTATGGTATTACCTTAAAGTATTCGGAAGTTTATGACTGAAATCTTTCGTACTTTAGGATATTTGCAGCCTCTGATGTCCTCTGCATGTACAAAGAATTTGGGAAGTATCGTCCTATTACGACGCCAGTATTTGTTGCCCAAATCCTATGGTATTACCTTAAAGTATTCGGAAGTTTATGACTGAAATCTTTCGTACTTTAGGATATTTGCAGCCTCTGATGTCCTCTGCATGTACAAAGAATTTGGGAAGTATCGTCCTATTACGACGCCAGTATTTGTTGCCCAAATCCTATGGTATTACCTTAAAGTATTCGGAAGTTTATGACCGATATGACTCGTACCTTAGCATATTTGTAGCCTGCGCTGACCTCTATATGGTC
>NW_011948627.1:0-2131 GCF_000503995.2 Ceratosolen solmsi marchali | reverse complement strand
ACAGTGTGGCTTTCTGTAAACAGTTACTTGAGGAAACGGGAGTTGCCATCACTCCGGGTGTTGATTTCGACCCTTATAATGGACACAAATTCATTCGTTTTTCCTTTGCTGCAGATTTAGCGACGATAACCTCAGCATCTGAGATTCTTATTTCCTGGTTCAGTCGGAGGTAAGTGATGTCCTTAATGTATAATACCGGTGAAGATATTATTGATGAGGTTGGTCATGATAGTTGGGAAGGTTTAACTGTCATGCCCGAGAAAAAAACATTTTATTCTCGAGATGTATACTTCAGGGAAGCCTGGAGTGACGCGCGGAAGGTTTTTGGTGAAAATACCGTCTCTTTTTTGCAAAATATTGCTGTTCTGGTATTCAAACCCGATGCATTCATGGCAAGGAAATGTCAGGCTGCCCTTGATTATTTGCAGCGCCAAAACTTTACGCCGATTACATGGCGAGAGTTTCGCTATAATCACTGGACAATGCGAGAAGATTGGCGCTATCAACTGAATCAGTTTTCACTGGACCGAATTTTTCTTAATGAAAAGCTGCTTACCAGTGACGACTGCACTATGGTTGTATTTCGTGATAATAGCCAGAAGCGTGAGTTGCCGGGCACGGTACGCCTTCAGTCCCTGAAGGGAAGTTCTTTACCAGAATTACATAAGCCAGAGCAGTTACGAGCGATTTTGAAGAGTAATAATCGTTTATTTAAATTTGTCCATACCACAGATGAGCCCGCTGATATTATCAGGGAATCTGGAATACTGTTTAGTTCAGAGGAACGCCACAATTTTTTTCAGGAGATTGTTGATAACTTTCATGAAAATAAATCGGCACAACTTGCTGATTATTTGGATGGAAAAACATCACGCTTTTCTGAGAATGATTTCAACTGGCCCACTGCGCTGGAAGAACTACGATCTTCAGTCAGCACTTGCCCGTTTCCGAAAGAGGCTAACCTATTGCTTGCTGACATTGAACAGTGGCTTTTGCATGGCATGCCCGCGGGTAAAGCGTTATCCGTGAGGGAACTGGAGAACAAGCTTCACAAGCTTGATATCCACCTCAGCAATGTTGCATTCATGATTATTTGTACCAACTTGATTCATCACAGTTACTCGCTGGAGTTTGCATTAATGCGCGGTGATGGACTTGATGACTGGCTTGCAGGTAAAGGTAAACACGTTCCATTCAACAGTTCAATGCGTAACACGACTGAGGGGTTTTATGAGTAATAATCATAGTGAATTCAGACAGCGGGTCGATAAATTTATTGCAGATCGTGTAAATAAATTTCTTACTACTGTGCCTGGCGCATCACACCAGAAAGACGCCAAAAATATTAATCTCGAATATTACAAACGTAATTTAATTGAAATAATTCTGCGTTTACGGATGAAGCGCACGATTGATGGTTTAACTATTCATTATTTTACAAAAACCGATCCGCGACTTGCCAAACGCTGGTGCGAGTATACGGGTGATGAAATGCTACATGACTCCATGTTTGCTGCTGATTTGAAAAAAGTTGGTGTGTCACCAGATGAGATTTATTCAACCGAGCCACTTTTATCTACAAAGTTGCTTCAGGGATATTTCTATTACGGTCTTGAACATGAAGGTCGCCCGTTAGCATCACTTTGCAGTTCGTATTTTATTGAATCAGCATCTGAAAAAACGCAACCCGATATTATTGACAATATTGAGCAGGTTATGGGCAAAGAGTATGTCAGAGGTCAACGCGCACATGTTGATCATGACGATGATGATGATCATGTCGACTTTGTCTGGGATGTGTTGGTCAAAACAGCGAATCTTCCTGAAGATGAAGAGAAGATCCTTTCGCATATTGATAATGTCTACAAGCTTTTCGTTATGTATTACGAAGAGCTCTATCACTATGGTCTGCCCTTTGATAAATCTGATATCGATAATGTTGCCTGATGGAGTGATGTAACATGAGCATGTATACCGAAAGCAGAGCGCAATTTAGTCGTCTTGCGCAGCAACGTGGAGTAGAAGTAACACAGATCCCCGTGACACTGGGGCAAGACGGTAGTGCTCTTCATTTAACGTATACGGTGCTCGGTGATCTTCAGGCGAACACCTGCATTGTTGTTTTTTCTGT
>NW_011948472.1:0-63471 GCF_000503995.2 Ceratosolen solmsi marchali | reverse complement strand
TGATTATTCATATATTATCCATATATTTGAAATTTCTGCAGAACATTCTGACCCGTGGATCCGGTGGTTGATTTATACTGTACCACCGGTTTAATGGTCGACAGGGAGGGATAAGTGAGAGGTTATTGCATTAATTCAGTGTAAAAACACAATTGGTTCTAGTGACTTTATTTAAGGTTAGGTTCCATTGGTAGTCGTTTTTTATCAGTCGGTGTAAGAATTGCTGAGCTCGTCGTGATTTCATCAGTTGATCATAACTGTAGAACATTTTCCGGAAGTACAAGATAAATACTGGGCACGCGTTATTGTTCTTTATGGAGGAGAGAATCGCAAGAGTCACGAGACCGTGGGCGCTCTCATCAGCGATCTTTACAGGAGAAAGAATCGCAAGAGTTGCGAAGCCATAAGCGCTCTCATCAGCGAAAAATGAATTAGTGGAGACTATCTAACAGTATCGGCGCCCTCTTCTGCGGTCTGATAATAATCAAGTTCCAGAGGCCTGACCGATAATGTCGGCGCTGAGCTGTAATGATAATACATGATATAAATAATTGCTGGAGATGCCAGACTGTGTCGTTACCCTCAATGCGGCCTGACTAGAGTCACGTTGCGGAGGGCGCACCGATAGCTGGCCAGCAATACATAATACGTCATGTAAACAAATGAGTATAGCTTGCTATATATATATAACGTTGTTTAGATTAATTTAAATAGAGACAAATTTATAAATGGTATAATTTTGATGTACTTTACTAAATGTATGTATTTACTAAATACAACAGTAGTTTATGTTATGTCATCCTATATTTTATCAGCAGGCCCTTTATTTTAAAAGTATGATAAGTATTTTAAACAAGCACCGAATAATACTTTAATCGATACTTTATCAAAGTACCTAAACTCCCATTACGAAGACCAGAATGAATATATTGTATCTACTGTATATATTTATATACTGTACCAGTTTATTATACGAATATAAAATATTTTTATTAGTTTAAGTATCCTATAAAAAAAAATAAAAAATAATTTTGCTGATAATATAAATAAGCCATACTTAACTTCGTGCTCTAAGCACTACGAAAATTGAAAATGACAGAGTATTTAAAAAATAGTAATAATTACAAAAAATTTAATGTTTAATATTATTAATATTTGTATAAATATTAGATAAAATAAAAACAATTCAACATAACATACATTGTTTTAACAATGGCATTAACAGTTTTAACAATAACAGCAGTTGCTTTTTACTACAAAGTTATGTTTCCTCTTGTTGGAAATTGCGAGAACTCTTCCCAAGTCGTTAAACACCTGGAAACAGTCGCTGTATCAAAAAATTAAAATCTAACGGTACATAATTGCATCCACTGTTGTCAAGTTTAGCCATACTGTCACTTGGATAGGCAAGTGAGGGCGCTTCAATCAAGTAGAGACATCGAAGCCCGAGCTACTCTGATTGGAGACGCCAAGGAAATAGGCGTTCCTTAAGTGGACACCGTGGTCAGTGGAATACTTTTAAAGGAGACAACCAGAAGACACACCGCTCTATACTGGGTCGTCTAGGAAGGAAGAAGTGCTGTCTTACAAGGGACGCCATGATGGACGGTACTCTCTTTTACGGGGGACGTCGCAGAAGACGGTCTGGCTTATTAGAAGCCATGGAAGAGGCGCTCTCTCTCTCTCTCTCTCTCTTTCATACGAGGAACACGACAGAGAACAAACGTATTCACTCAGGCTGGAGTTGTCAAGGAAGAAGGAATAAGGAAGCTCACTCCGCAGAGTCGGCAGTCAAGTCTCTTCTGCCACCGCATAGCAGCTCAAGGTGCCATAGCCACCTTTTTCTGGACATACTAAAAGGATCAAGTGTCAACGCCAACTGCTTATACTGGGTCCAATAGACACCTATCACTTACTAGAGTTGACACTTTCTCAAGCAGGAGATCAGAATCAAGTGACCACCACGTCGCATTACACGAAGAAGTGTCAAAAAATTTTTGACCTCTTCTCAGTGTAATAATTTACCACTAAGCACACTACGTCAAGAGGGCCAGGAGATTTACGACCTACTCCCTCTACATGTAGTACATGCTAACACCGCGTGGTAACCACCACAGAACTCAACGATTTTCACAACCAACTTAGAATCATTATAGTGTAGTTTGTAAAGTAAAACGCAATAAACAGTACGAAAAGCAAATGTGTTAAATATTGAATAAATGCGGTACCATTCTCACTTGACGACACTTTTCTCCCATCAGTAAACGGGTAAACTTGGTTTAATTCTAAACAACTGCAATGCTTCTAGTATATACAAGCAGTAAATTCACCGTAGCGTAATGTAACAAAATTAATATTCTCAAAAATGACATACGTCTACGATAGTAAAAAATCAACGTAATAATGTTAGTTAAATGAGCGGTGTTATAGAATATATATTCATGTTACATTGCATCTCCACTGTGAATGAAAAGAGTAAAAATAGTTCTGTCCATGCATCTGAAAAATAAAATAATTATCATAGTTCAAATTCTGCATAATATAGCAGTTGGTTTTTTAACATACCTAATATATGAATATTATTTCATTAGTTTTTTTATATGTATAGTTATCAATATAATCAAATATATAATTAAAAAATGATACTTTATCTTATTTTAAACAATAATATAAGAAGTACAGTATTAGTATAAAAATTGCATTTATCTCTACGTCGAGATTTAAACTTTTCGAAAGTAATACATGCATATGTTTTATTTATAATATGTAGTTATATATATTTCCAAGTTCATTATATAAATTAATATTAATGCTTACAACGTTTTATAATTAATAAATGTTTCAGTCTCATAATGGACATATATATTTACAAGGTGAAGATCGATTATATATCAATTTAGGTTATAAAATATTTTCCAAAAATAATAAATTACTTCTTCCTACTCTTGAACGTGTTGATGGATTTTGTAATGTTTTATCAGGAACAAAACAATGGCTTATAGTTCCTATTCCCAATGCATACACGAGCTCTAATTGGCCAATACGAGTAAGTCTATTACAAATCTAATTATGTAACAATTTATATTTATATCCTCCCATATAAATTACATTAAAAAATATATATACAAAAACTGAAAAGAATTAGAAATACAAAATTCACATAATGTGAATTTACACGATGTTACAATTTTTGCCTTCTGTGTTGAGTTTGTCAGCAAGGTACATCTATTCAAGAAAGTAAAATGCTTTAGCATGTAAAATTCTGTAGAACTGTTTTACAATGCAAAAAGAAATTATTGTATTTTCTAAAACAACCATTAACTGATACAATAACTTCATACGTTATCAAATCAACAATCAAATTCAACGAAGAATTTACTATGTATTGCGGTGAATACAGTTTTACTGATTAAAAAGTATGGATACGTTCAGCTACCTAAAAGAAAAGAAAAATTGATGTCATTGAGGTGGTAATTTTTTTTTTTGTTCAGCAAAATAGAAACCAACAAAAAGCAATAGTATAATTTGCGTTAATATACGTAATTAATAGACGGTGAGGAAACGAGGATTTGTAAATGGATGGGGGTTAGAAAGAATGCACAATTGGTAAAATGAAATCATTTTTATACATGAATCTATCACATTTGAAACTCCTAAAAATAACTAAATTAGAATATGTTTTTACTAGTACAAAAATTAAATATAAAATAAAATTTAAAAAAATTATCAATTGAAATTTGGTTATGAATAATTTATTACCCAAAAAAAACTTTAAACCCAAATTAATATTTACAATCAAATAATCACAAAATATGTTGGATAATTCATGAATATAAGAATAAAAATTGTGAGAATATGTATATTCGTTTAATCACAATTTAACTGATCGTAGGAGTAAAGTTTAAAGTAAGTTGTCTATGACTCATGATGTATAAAATCATGCATTTCAATATTCATCTCTCTAAAATCTATAAATACTTCATTTTTAATATTTCCATAACATGTTTTTCATTATCCTACCAATGGCTATGTTCGTTCTTTATTTTTCAAATACATTATGTTCTCAATAAAAAGTCATTTTTATTATGTCATCATTCATATGGTAAATAATGTAATGAAATATAATGTATTCAAGGATCTAACATGTATTGGAATATCGATTACTATACTAAAGTATTCATAATGCTGAAGTACTTAAGCTGAAACATTAAGAAAATTCAGAGATATATATAGAAATACGGAATGTTATGTATGTCTACTACAGATATTTTCCTTTTTAATCTTAATTGTTAATTAGGAAAAAATAGAAATTATATGAATTTAAATATCAAATATTGTTTTATATCTAATTATAAGATAGAAAAAGTATTATACATAAAATATTGCAATGAAAAATTATCAATACATCTGGATATCTTTTTGTAGAAAACTAGCTTTTTGAGATTTAAATATATTTATAGTTTATAAAAAATGTTATATTGGTTCTATAAGGTTTTTTAAGATGATCAATTAAATATTTTTAAATGCCCAAGAAATAATATTTGCTCTTTTTAATTTCCTTTCTTACATACATTAATTACGGAATTTACAATATCAATTCTTGGTTTGCAAGATTGTAATTTTTTTATTATTTCAATTAAATTTATCTTTCCATATAAGTAATATAAATTTAATTTTCTATATAAGTATTGTGTATATTAGTGTTGCTTCCTATAGAATACAATTGAACACAAAAATTATTCCAGTATTAAAACTAACTTTCAAACGTTATGTTAATAAATACATCTGATTATAATATGCATATGTTACATTATATATAATTTAATATCCAACTGTATTTGATTGAAATGTAATTAATTATATATATTTATTCAAATTTATACATTCTATTATAATTGTAGAAAATTTTAAATCACTTGTAGAAGAATTTGGAAATATTCTTATAATTAATTAAAAAGATAAGTTATTTTATAATAAAACATGAATGCAAATAATATTTTTATAGTTTACTGCTATCGACGAAGAAGGAGAAAGTATTGCTGTAGCTGGTAAAACTGGTTTGGCGCATTATTCAATGTTATCACGAAAGTGGAAACTATTTGGCAATGAATATCAAGAACGAGATTTTGTTGTAACAGGTGGACTTTTATGGTATCATGGGTACTTGATAACTAGTAGTTACTCTATACCAGAAAATGAAGACGAATTAAGATTATATCCAAGAAATGTCAGATTAGATAACAATTACGTAAAATCTATTAAAATGACTTCACAAATTCTACTATTAAACATTTTTAAAAATCTTCTTTTAGTGTTTTGTGCTAATTCTCAAATCAGAATATATAACATGATCTTAAGTGAAGAAACTGGTAAGTTTAACATATAATCTAAATTAAAATATAATTTATTGATATATTAGATAATTTTTCTTAGTTTTCCGAGGCCTTGTATAAAATATAAACATTTAATAGAAAAATTATAAAATATGTAATACAATAATATTTTAATTTAGTCCATCCATTATTGATCTTTTATTATATACATACATTTATTAAATCATTTCTAATATGGGTGCACTGATTCGTAATCAATTTAATAGTTAGGTAATGAAATATCGATGAGCCTATTTCAACTTAAGCTATCCCAGTTGATTATAAATTAATTTAATTATAAATAATTGAATTATGGGTATTAATAGCAATGAGAACATAAAAATAATATTATATAGCTAATACCTAATCAATTATACATAAAAAAGTACATAAAAATGCAAAACAAGTGCATTAATATTTAATAATAGATATAAAAATTTCATGTAAGTTCTTCGATGGTGTTATATCTCTCCACGTATTTACAATTTTAAAAAAATTTCAAATGTATGTGAATCATTAATATTTTTTATTAATCACCCATTTCCAATAAAAAATAAAAAATTGTATATTTAACATAGTATTGACAGGTATATCTTACTGATTTCTATACACTTTAAATTTAGTTTACAAATCATGGCAACAATTACATCATAATAACTTTCATTCGATTTCCTTTTTACTATTATTATTTTTTTAACCCAAAATAAATAAATAATTAATAATATTAATGATAATAATAACGATATTATTTGAAATATTAAAAAGATAAATCTTCTTTCATAAAATAGAAAAATTAAATCGTTTTAAAAATATCGATAATTTAATATTTACAATTATATTTAAAGACAATCGAAAATTACGTGGTGAGTTTTATAATAAGTATATTTAGAAATATTTATAGGTAGTTTACGATTATAAACAGACAGCTACTAAGATTATTGTCAATTTTTTTCATCATTCAGATAATTGAATAATTAATAGTGATTTATATCTCTCTAACTTTTACAAAATTATTCTTGTTCGTGAATGTAAGAATACTCTCAGCTCATTAGACATCTGGAAAACTCGAGATAAGTGTTCCGGAAAAAGTAAACCCTTGATTATCTAAAGAAAAACAATTCATAAACACATCCGGCGAGAATATGCGATCAAGTGTCTAACGAAACACGTCATAAAACTAATGGGACGAGAAATTCGACGCGACCACGCCATAAAGTATCCATCGCCAACAAGCCATAATACTTCTGGCATAATCAAGTCATACAAATATAAGCAGAAATCACGTCCTTTGATATCCGAAAAAGAGATATTAAAGGCAACACTGTACGCATACGCTGTTGTCAAACCCAGCTACACGTGGCTCGGATAGTGAAGCGAGAACGCGCCAAAGAATTCCCCCTCATGGTGGGGATGCAAGTAAGAAACTACCCAGTTAATATTCGATAGGAATATATGACTACAAAATCATATATCCTCTTTATAAAATTGTATCTCATTATAATTAAGAACTTCTACGTACATCGTTCAATATTTTTCGTGCTATATTTTTTAATAGTATGAACAAATTTATTGATTTTATATTGAAGCTTCTTCTAATCGACTCCCAAAATGAATTTAAGTAATATGCCAATAAAAATATAAATATTGATAAAATACATATTATTAATATAAAAAAAATTATATCAGTTTATACAAGTATATCTATAAAATTGACGTAAATTTTTCTATTTGACTATGTTAATTTTTTAAAATTGTTATTTCCGAAAATTATATTAATTTTTAGAGTGCAGGTGTTGGGAATAATGTGAATGAGTATATTTGATTCGTATATTTTACCTTCTGTTTATTTATTATTATAAATTCTTTCTAGCAGAATTAATAATAACATTAAATTATCAATCTCAATAAAAAAATACCCATATAAAAATATATAAATGTAAAATAAATTCAATAAACAGAGAACATAAACGCTCTTTCTAAGTAAAAAGTTCAGTGAGTCTAATATATATTAATTAAAAAAAAATTCAATTCTAGACAGTTTTTAAGAAATATATTTCATACGTAGTTTTTATTGGATTAACTTTATCCATAAGATATATCCATGAGAATAGATACTGAAAATTTTTTTTCTAAAAATTCCCATTCTTTTTTCTTTATATTTTATCAAAACTATTGAAGTATAGTATTATTTTTCTTAAATGATGTAATAAATATCATTCATTGGCTTCATTATTTTTAATTATACCACAATTTTTTAAATTTTATTACAAAATAATAAATCATTTAAAGTAATAATAATATTGAAATATTATATAATTTAAATATGAATTTATAAAATTTGAATGAAAACTGTCAATTTTATAGTTCCATATTTTCATAAAAGTTTAATTTTTTCTTTTATATATCATAAAAAGGCTAAATAGTCGGTGTTCTGGCATTTGTTTTCATACAATCATCATCGGATATAAACATTAATATGTGTTATTACTTAACATTTGTAAATTTTTTAAAAATAATTTTCATCGTTTATTCTATAATAATATTTCGAATGTTTTTGTTGAAAGGCAAATGATAGAATATATTTATTATATTTGGCACTCAAATATTGTAATTTAATATTTGATAAACAAGAAAAACAGTCTCTTTTGTTCTTGATATTTGTGACACTCTGTCTGTACTTGTGTTGATTCCTATTCAAGCCTTGATTCTTCTAAAAATTTAGTTACTATCTATTATCTGCAGTTAATTTTAAAAATATTTATGTCTGCATATAAGTTAGTAAAAGGTTAAAAACTGTTATATAATTACATTATTATATTTGTAATATAAGCATTTTTTATATATTTAATATGATAAAAATTTATTTAAGTAACTTTATATAATGCTGTTTGGTAAAAATACTTCATGTTTAATTTTTTACTTATTAAACTTAATAAATATTTATAATTATAAACATTTTTGTTTGTGTATTTATCATTGTTTGGCAATAAATTTAAATATTTTTTGGTATAAATTTTTATTTTAATAATTTCGAAAGATTTTTTTTTTTTTAAAGAAATCATTAATAATATTCTATATAAATTATAAATAAATAAAAATATTACAATATTTTATTCAATTTTAAAATTTATAAAATGCAATGTTTTTGTAAATTAAATGCCTTTATATTCTTTTAATCAAATATTTTCATGTAATACAATATATATATATATATATATATATATATTACATTATAAATTTTTTAAAATATAATAAATAAATCCAACATGTATAAAAGATATGTATTCTTTATTTTTATACTAATGAATTTTAACTGTTTTCATGAGTTATATGTAATTAAAAAATTATTATTATATAAATACATTAGATAATATAAAATATGAAATTGCTAATATATTTATTAAAATATAATATAAATTTATTTTTAAAAATAAATTAACAAATAAACTATAAGCTAGTGCTCCAATTAAAATTTCTTTATAAATAATTTGTATAAGTGTTCATTTAATTTTATTAATATTTAGAAATAAAATATATTTTTTAATATAAATTAATGTAATTGATTACTTTTACCATTCGATTTTAATTTTTATTTTGACAACTTTTTAAAATCTGAATCAATATATTATTTATTCCTTTATATTTAATTTTTTTTATATAATAAAACTATTTGTTACATGTATTAATTTTTTTTTCAATATTCTATTATTTTAGTAAATCCATAATGAGATTTAAATATATAAAAAATTAACAAATAAAATAATAACTTATAATTAAAAATATGTAATGTATATAATAATATTTGGCTATAAACAAGATTATCAATTTACTAAATACATATATTTAAAATGATGGTAATTATTAATTTATTATAATTGTTTTAAAATATATCAAAATATTTAATACATTTCCCAAAATGTATTGAAACTCACCTGTTTATGTAAAAATGAGTTCATTTTATGAATATTTTATATATAACTTTTAATTGTAGTAATCAAATTCGATTGTAGTATCATTCTATAAATATATTTTAACAACAATTTTTATAACATTTTTATTATTTCAAAAATTATTGATAAAACCATTAATAAAAGGTACACAAATATTCAAAATTATTCAAAATTAATGACATTTTCAAACTTTAATGATATTTTGTGTAACTATATTACTTCAAATTATGAATTATAGTTTCGAGCTTTACGACATTTATTTAAATACTTTCATTTATAATTACGAGTTTCAACGATTAAATTTAAATTCTGAATTATATTATGAATTAAAAGAATATTTTTATTAATAATAAAAATGAATAAAATGTAAATTATTTGTATATAATTTAAAAAATATATATTAATTATTTAAATCCAATAATTAGATTATTTTATTTATTAAAAATGATTATAAATAAATCATATAAAAAAATGCAAAAAATTTGTAATATTTATTTCAAATTCAATGGTAAATAATTTTATTTTAGAAGTATAATTGAAAGTGTAAAAATTATTATAAATTATAAATAGAGAAAATTTTATAATTAGATAAATATGTCATGGTAGTAATTATTCAATATTCATTTGTTATTGCTATATTCTCTCCAAGGGAACGGAAAAAATAACAGTCAGTGCAGTGAAAATCGTCATCAACGCTTTTTGGGATTCGATTAAGCTTATTTGATGTAATAAAGATTTGAAGTAACATTGAAAGAATAAAGACTAGGTGAAAAATCAATCGATTTTTTCAAAAAGTACATAGGTGTCCAAAAATTATGAGGGAGATCGTTCACCTCCAGGCTGGACAATGTGGCAATCAAATTGGAGCAAAAGTTAGAGATTTATCCATTTAATTAAGACATTTTTAATGGTTTCAAAAGTAAAAATTTAAAAAATATTCTTTCTACTTCTGAAGAAATTTTTGTGTAAATTAATTTCATATCTAATTTCATGTCAATAATTAACATTTAAAAAATTTATATACATGATTACGGCATTAATAATACTAATTTGGAACTCAAATGTTATTAATTAACAATTATTTATTAGTTTTGGGAAGTCATATCAGATGAACACGGTATTGACCCTACTGGTGGCTACCATGGAGATTCCGATCTTCAGTTAGAACGAATTAATGTTTATTATAATGAAGCGACTGGCGGAAAATATGTTCCAAGAGCGATCCTCGTTGATCTTGAACCTGGAACAATGGATGCTGTGCGTTCAGGACCATTTGGACAGATTTTTCGTCCAGATAATTTTGTTTTTGGTCAGAGTGGAGCCGGAAATAATTGGGCTAAAGGTCATTACACCGAAGGTGCTGAATTGGTTGATTCAGTTCTTGATGTCGTACGGAAAGAAGCTGAGAGCTGTGATTGCCTTCAGGTGGCATCTTTTTTTGTATTCATTTTTCTCTATTTATCTACATTATAATACTACATACAGATTTTACATTAACAAACATGTACATGTATGGTTAATAAAATTATATATTTATATTAATAATTAATCAATTATTAATATTTTCAAATTATTCTATATAATAAAAAAACTAAATAGGATGTATTGAGTTAATTACATCAAAAATTCTAAATCTCTAATTTCAATTAAAATTAAATAACCATGTAAATAGTTCATTTATTGAATCTTATATTTTTCGTTTATATCTGATATTTTATTTATAAATAGATATTTTTTAATTAAGAAAATCCTTATGTTTATTTATTTTCATTTTAAACGTTCATCCATTAGTATATTTTAAAATGTTTTATACTTAGTTGGATTATAAAATTACCCATTAGCTTTTTAATCTTTATAACATAATTTAAAAATTAGAAAATGAATCATTATTGCTGACTTTTCTTTATAAATTGTGTAAAATTATATAAATATTATATTTAAAAAAAGTTATTACTTAATTAATATATAATTATACAGGGTTTTCAATTAACACACTCATTGGGAGGTGGTACAGGTGCTGGTATGGGCACTCTCTTGATTTCTAAAATTCGTGAAGAATATCCAGATCGCATAATGATGACCTTTAGTGTTGTTCCATCTCCTAAAGTTTCTGATACGGTGGTCGAGCCATATAACTGTACACTTTCTGTGCATCAACTTGTCGAGAATACAGATGAGTCATATTGTATTGACAACGAGGCACTTTATGATATTTGCTTTAGAACGCTAAAGTTAACAACACCGACGTACGGCGATCTTAATCATCTAGTTTGCGCAACTTTAAGTGGTGTTACTACTTGCCTAAGGTTTCCTGGTCAGCTAAATGCTGATCTTAGAAAGCTTGCTGTTAATATGGTGCCTTTTCCAAGGCTACATTTTTTCATACCTGGATTTGCGCCACTTACATCAAGGTCATATTTCTTTATTTTTTATTTTTATTTATATCATTCGCCATTTTAAATCTTGTACAAAGTTTTTAGTAATGACTAAAAATATAAAATTTCAGTTGATAATATTTGATAATAAATTGTGCTATATAAAAATAATTTTACAATTATAAATTAAAGTAAAAAATGAACTACTCATCGAATGCAAATAATTTCAGAGGTTCGCAACAATATAGATCATTAACCGTGCCTGAGTTAACTCAACAGATGTTTGATGCGAAAAATATGATGGCTGCGTGTGATCCACGAAACGGCCGTTATTTGACAGTAGCGGCTGTTTTTCGTGGTCGGATGTCAATGAAAGAAGTTGATGAACAAATGTTGAATATTCAAAATAAGAATAGTAGCTATTTTGTGGAGTGGATTCCGAGTAATGTTAAGACAGCAGTATGTGATATTCCACCGCGTGGACTTAAGATGTCTGCCACATTCATAGGTAACTCCACAGCAATTCAAGAACTGTTCAAACGCGTGTCTGAACAATTTACAGCTATGTTTAGACGAAAAGCATTTTTGCATTGGTATACTGGTGAAGGTATGTTTAATTAAATTATCTATATATTTATTAAACATATTGGTAGATTTTTCTATTTAACAAAAAAATTTGTAAGAAAATATTTGTTCTGAATTTAAAATTAAAAATTAAAATTCAATTCATAATTTTTTAAATTATAATTCATATTCATAAAATTATATTTATAAATTTTTTTAAATTAATAGTTTAAAAAATTAAAAAAAAATTGTTTTTAAAAATAAATAATAAATTTAATAAGAGCAACTGATTATTAATATAATTAAAAGTAGAAAATCTGTAAAAATGTAAGTATTCAGGAATAAAAATTATATTCAGCACACTTTGAATAATATAATAGTTTTATGTAAATTACAGGAATGGATGAAATGGAGTTTACAGAAGCTGAAAGTAATATGAATGATCTGGTAAGTGAATATCAACAATATCAAGAAGCTTCTACCGAAGAAGATGGAGAATTTGATGATGAAGAAGGTGAAAATGAAGAAAAATAAAGAAAAATTTTTAGTTGTACCATTACTTCAATAAAGTTGTCAACTCATATTTTCAAAAATAGTAGTTTAGTATCAAGCAACGAGAATGTGTATTTGTTAAAAGAGTTAATTTTAAAGTTTTCCATTTTTGTATTTTAGTTATAAAAAAATCTGTATCGGTCATCTTCAAGTTGTTATTGTTCTACGTTACTGTTATTTGTTATAATCAAACCTTCTTAATGGAAAGATGAATTGTAAATCTAAATATAAAGTATATAAATAGTAGATTCCTATTGTTTCATGAGTGCAGGATTTGTAATTTTATATTTTTTTATTAAAAGGATTGTTAGTCTACTTTTATCTGTATCCAAGTGCATTTCATCTAGTTTTAAATGCATTAAAATTATTTCTTTGAATTATTACATTTCATATCATATAAACATTTTTATATGTCAATACGGATTGTTTAATGCATATAAAAACTAAACATTATATTAAATTATAGTAACAAAAATACCAAAAAAAAAATTTTAATCTATATAATGAAAACAATTTTTATTTTAAATGTTTTTTTATTTATTTTAGTTTTTGAATTAAATTTTTTATGCAAACCATTTTTAGGAAAGTTAATAAACAATTTTATTTATAATATTCAATTACAAGATTTAAATCTGATATTAATACTAGAAATATAGTTATATAGAATTTTAGTTAGCACTAATCAATCGTAGATATTTTGAAAATTTACATGAAAATATTTTAAAAATATTTATACATATACATATATTATGAAAAGTCGTAGCTTCCATTCATACGAATACTAATCTTGTAAATTACTCTGTCATCTAAATACGCAGCACATCCGGAATACGCACAACTATATTGTGATGCATGGTCATGCTAGTGATATAATTGTAAAACTGAAATATACTAGATTATAATAACAGTGAAATTATAATTAATTGAAATTCTATAACAATGAATAATTGCACTAAATTATGTGTTTTATGAGATAATATTTCATTTATTGTTATAACTAATTATTATTAAAATTGTTAATAGAAATAACTAAAAAGTTATAAATATACAAAAAAAAACAGGCTTAGTAAAACAAACCCTTATATAAATAAATTTAAATTGTGAACAAAAAATGTATGTTATAAATTAAATAAACAATATTTAAAATACGTAATACAATTTCATGAATATTTAAAATTTATTTTTATACATGGAGTTTATTTTAATTTCAGAAGGTGACATAAATATATTTATTTAAAAGTATTATTTATTTATAAAATAAAACTATTTAATTTTCTTATTAAAAAAGTTGTATCTTTGTATTCAAGTACTAATTATTGTTGAAGATTGAATTTTAATATCATTAATTATTTGAACCTATAGAAGTCAATTATTTGTTATTTTTAATATTAATATAGCAATTTCACATATTAAATTTATGAAAAAAATTAATAAATATTTGTCAACTTTTTAATTTACTGTTGAATTCAATTATTCAATGTATATTAAAATTACATCTGATTAATATTTTAAAAAGTTTTAGTGGATCGACTGTTTACAAGCAATAGATTAATCAAGTATAAAAAATTATAATGAGGATAACCTTATATTAATAGGTATAGGCAATTCGAATAGAATATAATAGAAACAGTGTTTCGCAATTAACTTATGTCTTCTTTTATTCAATCATTGACTTATTGAATCGACCTTGTTCATCAAGGTGGTGAGATTACAGATACATCAATGCATTCATCCTTGTATTCATTCCTTTCTAAGTTTCTCGTGTTTTTTTTCTTTTTTTTTTTGTTAAAATATGTATACGAATTGTTTCCATAATAATGCTCTAAAAAATCTGTATCATGCAGTATAATAAATTAAAATGTTTTAACTTCTTTTTATATTATCTGTAAAAATATTACAAGGAATTTTTAACTATATGTTATTTAAATTTTTAAAAATTAATGTTCTTCATTGATTAATACACATAAAATTAATAAATTTTAAATATTTAAAATAATGTTACATAAATCTAACCCATATTAAAAGTTATATAATTCATTTTTACGACTTATGAATTTAAAATTTTTTTTTATATTTATGCATTTTTTTAATTGTATTAATAAATATTTTAAATTTTTTAAAATCTTATAGAAATTGCAAATTTATTTATTAAATTTATTAAATTACGTATATAAAAGACTAAGTATATAAAAAATATTAGAAAACTGTATCTTATACTATTTTATAAAATATCGAACAAAAAATCATTTATAAAATACGATTTATAAAATAACCGATTTATAAAAATAACCTTATTAAGAATGTATAGAATATTTTGAAAAATTTGGAAATGATTATCACTTCTTACAAAATTTTGATATACTACTTATTTATAATTATATTTATTACTAAGCAATACTTTAAAATAAATTCGTTAATTTATGACATTGTCTCAAAATGATTAAATCAGTAGAAGCTTAAGGCGATAATTAATTTTAAGTAAGTATGGATGATTTATTACGATTAATAAACTAATATGAGCTAATAAATAATTATGCGATTGTTCTAAAATTTTTGTAACTGTTTTTATACATTAGTTCAGTTAAAATTAATTTAAAATAAAATATTGGATTATCACTGTGAATATGGTTTTATAGTTAAATAAATAAATTATACTTAATATTCTACTGTCTATCGTTAGAATAGTGTCATAGCAAGTTTATTCTTTTACTTCACGAACAAATCATTCATAATTCATATTCACTATAAAAATTATTAAAATCATATAAAAAATTATCAACTATAATTATTCAAAATGATTAATATATGAAATTAAATTAATTATCAATAATAGAAATCAAATTAAAGAAATTAAACAAAAATCAAATTAAATAATATAACAGTATTGTTGTATAAATTTTATATTAATTAAATGAGTATAATATTGTTTTTATATATAATGTACACATTTAGACATTCTAATTTTAATGCGCCTTCTTCATAAAAAGTAATATATTTAAAAATTTTAAATTATTTTTTCAAGTTTTATACAAAAATTTAAATACAAATATTTTTTTATTGTGACTGATGGATTTTATACAAGTTCAACCGTTTGAAATCTGAATATGAATGAAAAAGTTGAAGAATAAAGAAAATTAAAGTCCTGCAATAATCGATTTAATAATAATAAAATTCAATTATTAAAGAGTCTTTTGCAATAAAATAGTATTTTTTCAATTGTAGTATTAAAATATAGAACTAAAGTGTATTTATTATGCTTATATTTTAGTTTAGTAATAATCTTTAAAGTTTATTGTTTCACATAATATTTTCTGAAAATATTATTGCTTAATTTACTATATTTGATATGATTAGCATAAAAATTAATATTTTTATGTTATTAGCGATCGTCCTATATGTGTATATCTAAGTCTTACCTTAATATGAATTTTTTGACGATATTGATATATTCTTTCTGTTATTCAATGAATCTACAAATTATTTCACCTTCAAAGTGCGAGAAATCACAAGCCTTCATTGCATTTAAGAACATTTAAGTATTATGAAGAGGCTCCCCCTCTCTCGTAATTTTTTTTCTATTGTTAGAATAGTTGCGGCTTAACAGTGTTATTTTACTGTCTGTTCCATTAGATTTTTTGCATACAATACAACTTACACAGTAAAAATGATGTCGATCTGATAGTATATATAAGACGCGATATCCTATGCAATTAGTTAGTCAACAGTACTGTTTCACTTTGGAATCTTACTGTCAACATGTTTAAATTAGTAAGTTAAATAAAATGTGAAAACTCACAGAGTAAATAATAAAATAATATATTTAAATTCAGTGGATATATTATTTATTAGAGAGTTCGAGTACATTTTGAATTCAGTGTATTATATAATTAAAATTGAGTAAAATCCCTTGAATAAATTCATATTATTATATAATAATTGTATATATATAAATAAAATAATATATATAAATAATATAATATAAAAATATAAATAATATAAATAATATAATATAAAAATATAAACAATATAAATAATAATAATAATATAATAACATAATAACACATAATATTCATTTGAAGATTTTATATTTATTTTTATATTTCATATTTATTTATATATTTTACTATATATAAAATATATAAATAAATATCTCTATTTAATATATTAAAATAGTTCATTTTATTTTTTTGCTATGTTCTGATTATATATTTACAATTATATTATTATGAAAGGAATTACGGTTTATTGAAATAAAAATTTATAAATAAATTTAACGTGGAAATCTGATTAATCATATAAAAATTGTTTTCTAATTCAAATAATAAATATTTATTTTTATAGGCATAGCATAAGACTTAAGTAATGTATTTGAAAAATATTTAATTTGAAAACAGAATAACAATTATTATAACAATTGAATAACAAACAAATGTCTTAAATATTCTAAAGAGATATGACAATATTTTATATTAAAAGTTTAAAATTAAACATTTTTTTAAATAGAATATATATATCAATAACTTTTAGTATAGTGTAAAATGTAATTTTTAGAAAGTACGAATTCAATTATGTTCATAAACTATCTGTAATAATCCTTTTTGCATTAAAAATTAAGACAATTTTTCGCTCGGAATTATTATTTCTTAAAATAAATTGCAAGTCCACAAAAATCAATTTTTCGATATTTTGCTATTTTCAATTCTTCTTTCTTTTCTTTTTGATAATTCATTGAACATTTTTTCATGGAAGTCAATAATAAATAAGAAAAGAAAAATTCGAGGACATAGCATTATTATAAGTTATTACAGATAGTAAATTAGCAAAGCAGTTGTAGATGTAAAGAATGATTAAAATTCACTTAATTTAATATGCATCAATTTGTAGTTTGTTGTTCTTATTAGCGTTGCTTACGCCGCAGCTGGTGGACTCTACTCCAGCTATGATAGTTATAACTATGGCAATAGTTATGGCAACAATTATGGATATGGATATGGTCTTGGTGGTTATGATTTAAGGCATAATGGAGCTATCGTCAACTATGCGCCATATGCTAATAGCTATGCTAATATTTATGAGGTATGTAAATCAATAAAGTAAAAATTATTAGTACATTCTTTTTTAAAGATTAATTTCTATAAATATCAATGCTTACTAAATAAAATATTTTAACATTAAACATTGGGTTTATATTGTAATTTTTTAAATGAGAATTTTCATAAAATGTAATATAAATATAATATAAGTGTAATGTAATGTCCGTAAGCTTTGAGATAGAATTATTTTATATTTCTATAAATAATAATAATTGTTAAAAACACAATGACAAAATTATTTGAAGAAAATAATTAATTTAAGACATTATGTTTCAATCTATAATTATTTTCTATTGCTTGTTTCACTAAACCAATTTAATTATTTTATTTGTGTTAAATTATTGCAATAAAAATATAAATTCCGAAATTAATGAACAATGTTATATTAAATTACTAAAAAGATTTATAATGTTCTTAAAATGAAAATAATAATACAATATTATTTGTTACACATACATTATAATTATATAATATTATTAAAAATGTTATTTTAAATTTTCATATTCAATTTATATTTTCATACCAATGAATAATATTAAAAACTTTATAAATACCTTTGCATAATTTCGCATAAGAAAAATATAAAATTTATCTTTCAATATATATTTTTAAATTTTTTATATAAAATAATATTAAAATCAATAAAAACTTTATAACACATTAATTGTTGCAATTTTTATGATATACATATTATATGTAAAAATAATATTTTAACAATAATTTTATTTAAACTAATTTTTAACAACATAATGTTAAAAGAAATATGTAATGAGCATTGTCGATCTAATTTATGTTTTATAGTAATTATAATCATAAATACCGTCAAAGATAAGTAAAATAATAAAAATTTTGTCTTTTGTTTCAGACAAGTTATCCAGTGATCTATCCAAATTATTATTCAGCAGTAAAGAAAATTCACTATACCAATCCATTGTATAAGCTTGGTCATTACTTACCGACTTATTTAGGCAGTTATGCTGCTTCTTATTCCCCTTATAACAGTTATAGTTACGGAATTAACAACTATAATTATGCTCTTAGTCATGATTACGGAGGCTATGGTGGTTATAGTGGCATTTCCAGCGTCAGTACATCTGGACATAATATTTTCCATCGCTATTAGTGAACAAATATATAATTACAGTGCCAGTAAATGCTGAAAATTTGTTTTTTCAGTTAATTATTTTAATTTTATAATAAATTATATAATAAAATAAAGTTGAATTTTTAACAAATTTAAAATTCAATTAAATATTAAACAATTAGAGAAGTAGGTTACCGTTAATTATGAAAATCGTAAATAAAATAATTTTTCATTTACATAAAAATTTAATTGTGCTCTTTTATTTTATTATATAAAATATTTTATTTACGTTTATAAAAATACTTTTCTGATTATACTAAATTATAATTCATAAAAGAAGATTATACTTATTTTTATATGTTCATGTTTATTACTCGAAATAGAATTTAACTCTCTTTTTCAATTCTATATTTATTTTAATTTCATATTTAATGAAACATAAACATAAACATAATCAATCAAATAATATTTTTCACAGTTTTCTTTGAGAATACTTGTAAAATTCGATAACTATTATATTATATGCACAATTTTTTTTAAGTATACTAACAAAATTGTAAATAATACGTGTATATATATATATATATAGTAAAATAAATTATTACAATTTTAAGTGCTAAAAGAATGTCATCAAATATTAAGTAATAAATTAAAAGATTAGAAAACAAATCTCTGTACAAAACACTCCAAAACTAATTTTAAAAATTTTTTACTTATTTTAATTTATCACAAATATAAAACATTTATTATTATTTTTGATCTTATAATAAAATATAGGAAATAATAGTAATTTGCAGACTAATAATAGTGTATTGTAAAATAAAATAAAATCATAGTATAATTATAGACTTATAAATAATTATATATTAAAAGATTTATCAAAGACGAAAACCAGATAAAATGTTAAAAAAAAAAAATTAAATTTGAATAAATTGTTGATAAATTAATAATTTTGTGATCATTAAATTTTAAATTTTTAATAAAATAACTGTTTGATAGATTATAATGTTTAGAAAATTGAATGGCCGAATTACATTGATGTTAGAGAGAATAATTTAAAATGATTATTTTGAACTACAAAATTTAACTTCAGCTGAATAATAAAAAATGTTTGTTTCAAATAAAAATTGTTCAGCAGAAAAGTTCTTCAAGAAATTTTAATTAAAAATTCGAAATGCTGTAGAAATTTACATTACTTCAAGAACAGTAATTGGTTGTTTGGCAAAGTTGAAATATATTGTAATTTGTGGATTTAACTATTTCTTCAAAATGATAAGAGCTACGATACTTTGCACGATAATTTCCATTCAGGGTATACATAACTAATCAATAATAAAATGAATAAAACAACAATCATTAATTATGTTAACAGTTTATGATAATTAATATTAATCATCAATTAATATAGTAATATAAATATATATGTATTAATGCATAATTTGTAATAATTGTAATAATGAACAGGCAACTTCTATTATAAATCTATTATTTCTATTGTCTAAATTACATATAATTAATTTTATAATTTTTCGCGAATACGTAATAAACGATCAGAAAAACTACTAAATCTATTATGAATAAATGAATTATATTCCCATGAGTACTTCCTAAATATATGATATTCTGAGATAACAACTTACTTTTACTTGATTCTTTTTATAAAATTTATTTGCCACTATTAATAACATTTAGAAAATCTATTTTTCATAAATCAAAAGTGCTACATAAATTTAAAAAAATACACACAGAACACATTATTCTTGATGCACAATAAAGTCTATACTAATAGGAATTGGTATGTATAACTCATAAAATACCTTTGTTATAAAATATTTATTTTGTAAATAACATCATATTGGAAGTTGTTACGGATTATAGCAGTTTTGAACGGTATACAAAGTGGGAGAGGTAAGGACACCTGTGCTTAGTTAGAAACATTTGCGCGCCGAGTCATAAACACAATTCTGTGAAATCGGGAAGCTTCACTACGCAAATATTCGAATATTACATTATAATTCCGACTAACAAGGCCGACGAACTCCCCAAGGCTAGACTCTAGTAACGTCACTCTAACAATCGGAATGGCAAGAGTGAACCGGTAGTCATCGGATCCGCAAGCTTGTACTAAGATATTCAAGGAACTGTGCTTGACGCTCTCGTCCTCTTGCTAGTACCAATCACGCACTCTCCATATCGGGCTCGCTATCCAACCTGCAATCGCCATTATGAAGCCATAGCAAGCATCAAGCAGCCTAAAGAACTAATAGCGACGCCACAACTATACCGGCACTCTTACTAGTTCAATCAAGCACTCATCACGACAGGATCGCCATTCTACTCATCGGCTCCAGCCCGCACGTAAGCTACGCCACTACGCTCGTTCTTACGTCTTACTAATACAACGGTGCCTGTCAATTACGTAAGCAGCAACACACTACGAATGTGCACCAATCCCATCACTACATATGATCTCACGTACACATACCAGCGGCGCATCACGAACGTCACTCACCACTATAGGTATAAGAGCGGTCCTCGCATTCACTTAAGCTTCGCACACTATCGATATTGCGTTACACCGATACGAGTGAATCTCCCACTCAGTCAAGCAGTGACATAACACGGACATCCTCCCACCACCCGACCACTACAGCGCTCACTCTACGCCGGCGGATAAGGTGGCACCAACTCGCTGCCCCTACCACCACCAATCTCTCATTACTACTACTCAACTTATAGGGAGAAAGGGAATCACGCTCCAGGCTATCAAGAACACACTTACAGACTTATCGCCGCTAACATTAATTGAAGAAACACTCATCTATTCATTGTCTCATGCATTAATTTCGATATCCATAGATCATTGACTATTTATTATATTTATTATAATTAATAAAGGGAAAGACACATTTAATAAACTCTCAAGGCAGTATTGAATTATTGCATTGCTCCTTCCACTTGCCAGCAAGCCTCCACCCATTACCAAAGGGAGGTTTTTAGTCTGATCCCAGACAGAAGTATTTAAAAAATAATTAAGAAATCATTAATAATTTTTAATTAAGAATTTAAATATTTTGAAATTATATGGATTAATAATACAATTTTAGGTATTTAGTATAAATATCAATAAATAGAAGATAATTAAAATTTATTATCTAAAAAATAATAAAAATAATTATTTTATTAACGAAATATCTATCTTCAATATTTATGAATTTAGTATAGTGTATAATAATAAAATGAATATCTATAAAAGCAAAAAATTATAGAAATACTTGAATATAACACGTACTAATTGTATGTCAATGATCAGAATAATTCATCATACAAAAATCATTTGATTTTAATTGAAAACTTTAAAAAAGGAAAAATTATATTAATTAAAAATAACCTATACTTTAGAAAACCACGGATATATATATATATATATAAATATTAAATTCTATTTATAAATAATATGTAGTATTTTTATTATTTTTGGCTTTGCTTCATTAGATTACTAATCTCTCTTATCATAATGTGGATAAGATTGTTAACAGAATTAAAGGTTGTATAAATAATAAAACAAGGAATGGAAAAATTATTGAATTAATTACAAATTAAGTTAATGGGAATAGATTAAATCATATAAAATAGCATATTAATAATTAGTTTAAAATTAGTAATGTGATTATGAGTTTCATTATTTTTATAACCCCGTTATTAATGCTAGTCCGAATAATTATACTTCAAATAAGGAAGCATTTTAAAATTTATAATTGAGTTAATTAGTTGCATCGACGAGTTTCATTACAACTAGAAATTATATGTTTAATACCATAGCGAATTTGCAGTAAATGAAATATTTGATAAATAAATGTTTTATATTATGAAAATCTTACAATACTAGATTTATTTACAAGGAACAAAAGTTATAGATAGAGGTTACCACAAAAACGACGGATTGAATAACAAATTATAACTTAAATTCGTAAAAGCACGATTTTTTCACAACTTATAAAGAAAAGACAAATTTAATAAACAATACAATATTTTGGAAAGAAACGAGAATAAATTTTGATACTATACATCTTTTACAAGCAAAAATAAGAGGGGTTTAGTCGTATTTAATTTGCATGTAAGGAAGAATTCGATCAATATTTGTAGTTCAAGGAATTAACAAAACTGATAGGGAAGAAAATTTGTTAGTTTAGAGAACTTAAGATGATTATCATTATATTTCTCATACATATCCTTTATAAATAAATGCCCCAAATATTTTGTATATTTGTAATGATATTGTTAGAAAACTGGAGCAGCGCAAGCAGTAGAATCCAGCACACACAGATGGGTACATAAGAAGAATTAGAATATGTTAACTTTGTCGAGAAAAAAAAGTATATTTTTAAAAAATGCATATTCTATATTAATACTGTATATAGCATATATTACAAGAACAAAATAAAAAAAAGTTATAAAAATAAAAAATTTTTTTGCCATAATTTTGTATCAATAAGAAATCTTCAAAATCTCCCAAAAATATTAATTTTTCGAAATCTCTTTCTTTTTAAAAGATTTTAATACTTTAAAATACATTTTAATTTCATCAAAGTTGCTGATAATTTCACTGTTTTTGCTGTATTATACTGACTTATAAAACAAGACTTATAATTATTTATACGTTCGACTTCTTGAAAGCATCCGAATGAAAATAAAAAATTATAATTTATAAAAAACAATATTCATTATGATTTAAAAGTAGAATAATATATTCTATAGATCTGTATTAAAATCTTTAAATTTGTTACATACTTTTAAATACGAATACAATTTTAAATTGTTAAAATGTTAAATTGTTTAAATTGTGTTTATCTAAAAACGTGCTCATGCTTTTCCGGTGCAGTAAAACCTTTATGTGTTTACTGCCAAGAAGACGTAGATTCTGAACGAGTATCAGATATACATAAACTATCGAGTACAAACATTTCCTAAATTTCACTGCAACCCAAAACTCGGCACGTGCGACAACAAGCAATAGGTGTACGTGCGCACTCGGTTTTTTTAAGACAATGCATTGTTCCTAACTACGCCGCATCTAGCCGATCGCATCGGAAAATCGACCACGCCCAAGAGGATCCTTCATATAGCCAAGTGCCAGAGAAGGGAGAGGCGACCAAGGAGAGGCTCCCCACTTCCGACACTTTCCCGATTAGCATATTCGGGACTGAGCCCGGAAGGAAGTGGAAATGAAGGCGTGCATATCCATTGTGCTGCCCAAGGTCAATTTCCAATTGGATAATTGAAAGAAGAAGGGGTCCCAAGTAGAACTGGGTCAGTGAACTATTTAAAAAGGACAATGCAATGTACCACCACTTATTCCTATTCTTATTCTTCTCCTGATTGAAAGGATAAGTCACGACTTACTCTCACGGAGGAGGATCAGAGACAAAGTCGTTCAGCTGAGTCTAGTAAACTGTCTTTCTACTACTGTGATTCAATATACAGTTATCGTTGGTCTCATCAAGCTTTAGATAGCATAGGTTCTGAGATTCTTGTAATCTCAAGCCAACGAAGAGGGACTGGGAGAATCAGGCTACACTGCAAGAAGTCGTTACCGCTAGTACTGATTCTTCATCTCTCGGCTTTACTCTGAAAACGGACAGCTGATAATCCGACTACAGAAGCTTCTCATGCATGCTCTAAAAACAAGACCAGCTGTAGACGCCACACAGTGGCTTTTCATTTCCTCCAATGATCAGCGATTCGCGCCACATTGGTAGCGTACATTTCCGCAACGATCATCTGTTGACGTCACACTGATGGCGCACAGCTCCGTATAACCTCTATTTTAGGCTCTTATACGGTCCATTATTCAGAGGCAACTGCAACACGTGTTGAGATGAAACACGACAAGATTGTAGTGTTCGGTCAGAGCACTACAACGATCATAAGCTCTCAAGTGATAATATTCAATAGATTATAACCTATTTCTTTTCACAGTAAATCATAATCTCATCAGTTGCATGCAGAGAATAAGGAATTGATCATCCTCATGTTCTCCAATAAAAGTATATCTCAACGCCACATGATTATTAAGAAATATAAAGGTCATTTGTAATCTCATCACGGTTAATGATCCCAACTTGGAAATAAAGTGAAATAAATGGAATAAACAGTAGTAAAAATTAAATGTATTAATTATTGAAACCGTGCATTAACCCTTTACTTGCCCAGCATTTTCCCACACAGCATCTAGTGGTCTTCTCCTAAGTTAATTTTGCATGTTAGGCTGACGAGTCAGATTAGTGGAATTGATTTTTTGAACAGATACTATATTGCAAATATTGTAGAATATTTAAAATTCAGGCGTAGACAATTTACGAATTAGCCGAATCATGCTTACAAACATAAGCATCCGGGAGCTTCTACTTTTCCCAATTTAAATTCATGAAAACTGATCCAATTCCAGAACAGATACATTTATTGTGATCGCTTAGGCGTGTGTCGAAATTTGGGTTAACCAAAATAAATGTTGAATCAAATTGGATACATTAAATTGATGTTTACATAGAATTAAAAACGTAAAAAGATAACATCAAATTTTATACAACAGATGACTACAATACAAAGATTTTATGCAATTATTTTCTGTCAGTTAATGATCAACGTAAACTACTTTTTTCGTAAATACAGATTATGTTAGTGTTGGCAGTGAATAAAGAAAGTCTTGGAATGGTAATCAATAAAACATCCAATGGTAAAAAAATTAGAGCGATATTAATAAAGAATTTCATTGGTGTTTCTGTGAACGACGTGTAAATAATAAAACACACTTATGCAAATTATTATTGCTGTTATCATTTGTATTAATTGCTTTTTATAGTCGGCTTAGATTATAAAAAATAAAAGACGTTACATTTTTTAAACAATTTGCCCACATTGTACCACATTACTTTTTTTTAAAACAATTCATTTTATATTCATTGGACTTATTACAATATAGAAAATACGATTTAAATTCATTTTATTGCAAATGAAAATATTAATGAATTTAAATAGTAATTATATTCATAAAATAAATTTTATATTCTTTAAATAATATATAAAAAAAGATTTGTTTAAATATCAATACAAATATACAACGTAAAAAATAAATACATTCTTTTCTGTTTTTTATTTTCCAAAATTAATTTTATTTAACTTTTGTAAGTAATTTAAAATTAATAATCAGTAATAAATACTATATTGTTAACAGATTTGTAAAATCCAGTAAGTTAGACGTTTATTATACGTTTCAAATATTTTGAAGCTAATCATTTAATACATTATAAAACAATAAACGTATATAGTATGCCTAATCAATTAAATCTTAACTGCGCATGCCTCAAGAAAATAATCACCTACGCTCATATTACAAAGAATAAAATTGTATTTGGTTAAATAAAAGTAGGTAACTAATTGTCCTCGGTGAAGCGATATTCTTAAAATCGCCGAGAGGTTCCAAAGTTTTACTATTTGATATTTATTATTAATTAAACATATTTCATACATAGTGCTCTTCTTGTAATTATAAATCATGGTAAGTTCATATTGAAAATCATTTTAATAAAATCATATCGAGGTTATATTTAACATGTGTTAATATTTGTTTTTTCCTTAATATTGGTTTTTATACATTTATTAACAATATTCATATATCATATTGTATAAAAAAATATTAGTAATATATATTAATATATATGCTAATGTTATTTGGCTTAAAACTTTCATTATATATATTTATTTTAGTCAGATGAAGTAAATCCAAAAGCTTATCCTTTAGCAGATGCCACACTTACAGCAAAAATACTTAATTTAGTTCAACAAGCATTATATTATAAACAGCTTAGAAAAGGAGCAAACGAAGCAACTAAAACTCTTAATCGTGGTTTATCAGAATTCATTGTAATGGCTGCAGATGCTCAACCACTAGAAATTTTACTTCATTTGCCATTATTATGTGAAGATAAAAATGTTCCATATGTATTTGTAAGAAGTAAACAATCTCTTGGAAGAGCTTGTGGTGTATCCAGACCAGTTGTAGCATGCTCTATTACTGTTAATGAAGGTTCACAATTAAAACCACAAATACAAGCTATTCAACAAGAAATTGAACGTCTCTTAGTTTAAAGCTATAAATGATATAAATTTTTTAAATATTTTTTTTTAATATAAAAAACAACAATGAAGTTATAAAATAAATATATATTTTTAATATGAAATTTTTGTCATAAATATATATAAAAAATTATAAATTTCTTTAATCAATAGGTATAATATATTAGTAAAAATACCAATATTTAATATTTACGTGTTATGATTAAGTAATATTCTCAATTCAGCTATAAAAATTCAATTTACCAATTAGATTGATTAAAATATGTAATCACAATATTTAATAAGAATTATTAAATAATAAATTTTTATTTATGTTTCATGTAAACAAAAAATTAAATGGTCTGAAAATCTAAAATTAATCAATGTATTTTTACCATTATAAATCTTAATTAAAACTTAGACTTGCTAAAATATCTTGAAAATGCTATTTATACTTGTTACATTTGTGTTGAAAAATGCCTTAAAATTCAAATTACTTAATTTTTTTTATCTATTAAAAGTTAACATAAAAACTGTTTAGCTCTAAATCAAATAATCAACTGATTAATGTATAAAACTTTTATACATTATATAGTACATTAAACACAGATATAGTATTAGAATTTTACATTATTTAATATACTTTGAAAATACTATAATTAATAAATAGTAAGTGCATAACTTTTATAAATTATAATTTTATACATCAATTATCTTTATATTTATTTATATTAATATTTTATAAGTTAATTAAAATTTAAATTTTATTAGATAATTTGAATAATTATTTTTAAATTAAAAATTTATTATAATTTATTTATTAGTTACAAATAACAATTGATTTAACAATGAATATTTGTATGCTCTAATATAATCTAAATATTTTAATAAAATACACAGTTTCAAACATATATAAAAGTTAATTATAAAAATTAATAAACTTATTACTACTTTAAAACAACATTTTATTATTCCAAATTTATTTCATGGAAATATATTTGCAATGATCATGTAAAATTAAAAATAAAATAAATAGTTCCTTAAATAAAATATTTTAAAAAATATTTAAATATTGAATGTAACAAGTGATTTATTTAAAATCTTTTATTGATACTTTTCATTTTTAATGAAATGAATTTTTAATTAATGAAATTAATGAAAATTTTTAATGAAAATGAAAATGAAAGACAAAATTACTTATAATTAGGAAGCTATAAAAATATTCATTAAAGACAAAGCTGTAAAGATGCAATATAATTGTAAGTCATATTATTAAATACTTAATTACATTCAGCTCAATATAAAACAGAATTAATGTGTTTCCTTAAGTGAATTTTAGGAAATCACAGTACTTTTCTATCTTATTGTAATTACATCAAACTTTTTACTTTATTTTATAAGAATAATCATAAATACTTTTATCTAAATACAAAAATAATTAGCTGTAATTTCATTTTTGTGAATTCTTACGTAATTCTAATTAATTTTTCTAAATTATATTACATTTTTTAATATAGAAAATATTTACTTTTATAGGTATTTTCTAATATTTTTTATAAGTTTTATGAATGAATATATTTTAATATATATTAAATCATTTTTTTATCAATTTTTCAATTTTAAATAAATAATGAAAAAATCATATGGAAGTATTTGTATTATTTTAAAAATCATTTTAATTTGAAATATCATTAAATGCACACATGAACATACTACACAGTTTTTCTCATATAAATATCAATTGGAAAGATAAAGTGATTTAAAACGAAAATAGAATCAAGTAATTTATAAAAGTACAAAGGCTGTATTAAATTTCAAAACTAGGTAGTGCTTTATTGATCCAATTTTTATGCCACCGAAGCTGCTGAAACTTTATTAATTCGTCTCTAAATAGATTATTTTTTTGTTGTTGAGAAAAATTTTTAAACCATAACTTAAGTTGTGTACTCAATTCTTCTGCATTTGAAAAAATGAAACCATTTTTATTATCTTTAACAAGCTCATTTAAGCTAAAACATAAATATAATATATTTTTTAGTAAATTATTAATATACTGATATAATTGTACGCATTTGTAAATGTCTCACCATTTAAAATTATATGCACACACTGGAAGGCCGCAGCCAAACATATCTACAATTTTTATCGGTAAATCTACACCACTTGAAGATTTATGAAGACATACCCCCAAATCTGCACTTGCTAAATAAAAAGAATTTATATTTAACATTAATAATATATATTACATTATATATAAATCAAAATTCTCTGAAATATAAAAATCTTTTTATATAAAATTTTTGTTTTTAAATTAGAAAAGATCACTATAAGTATAAGTTCTAAAGTTGTCGACTCATAAGATGTAAATTCATCAAGTTTACCTAATAATTTGGGATAATCTTCATTTTCTAACCATGGAGTAAGAACTTTTACATGATTCCAATTTTTCTTTTCAATTATATTTGAATAAAATGCTTTCAATGGTCCTTTACCAGATATTACACATATTAAATCTGGATACTCCTTATATTTATTTAATACACATTCATTATTATAATCTATATGTTAAAAATTATATTCTTTATATATATATATATATGGCATACGAAGTAATAATATTTGAAATTAATTTAACTTAACATTTTTATTATATTTTACCATTAAGAGCATCCAATAAAATAGAAAAATCTTCATCTTTAGTCCAACTAGTACTTGACATAACTAAAGCTGGTTTATTGACTTGTAACTCAATTTCTTTATTTACTGTTGTTCTTGTAAATATTGTAGAATTCTTTTCAGTACCTTTGAAAATATTATATTCTTTACTTAATTTAATGAATAATTTATGTTTTTCTTTTAAAGAAATAGGATGAAAATTATCTGGAGGTCGATCATATAATACTTTCGCCCTATAAATTTAATAGAAATTTAACATTAAATACTTAAACTGAGTCAAAGTTTATATAAGAATATTTAAAAATAAAATGACCTGATACTCCATTTCTTATCCAAATCATCTTTCATAGCTTTGGTTACACAAAAATTGTACATTGCTTTACCACCAAAAAATGCCTCAATAATAGTAGCTAATTTAATAAGAATATGTTTCTCTGATAAACTAAAAATCATAACAGAATATGCATAATTATGCCAATCAATCGCCAATTTAGTTCTAGTAATATAACAATAAAACCAACATATAGGCATAGAAGGTATTGCAGGAGGATTTTGTAATAACAAATAACTTGAATTACATTTTAAAAATAAACTATATGAAAGATTAATAGATTGCCAAAATACTTTGAAAGCGTAAAAAATAGTTGTGATTAATTCTGTAATATAAATAATACAGAAATATATAATTTACATTCATCTTCAAAATATTAAAATTATGTTTTAAGATAAATGTATTATTTGTATTATTTCAATTTAAATTAGAAATATTTTTTTACAGGATAAAAAAGTACATACTACTATTTAAATTTGGAGGAATACTAAGATAATGTATTTTGACTCTTGAATCATTTTGTAGTTTGTTGAGAGGTGGTGTACCAGGATAGCCTACAATTTCTACAGAATATCCTTCTTTTATAAAAGAAATCGCATGATATTGCATTCTTGGGCTTCGTCCTATATCTCCAAGGACAACAATACAAACACTCTTTGCCTTTTTACATCTTTTAAAACATACAGCTAACAGTAAACCCAAAATAAATGAAAGTCCAAAAGAATGCATTAAAAACTCCATATTTAAAATTTTTTATACCGATTTATTTAAATTTAGTATTATATATGTTCTATTATTAAGTTCTTTTGATTTTTAACATACACAAAATCTTACAATGTTCAATTTGTAACATTATAAACAAATTAATATATTTTTAATATTGAAATAATTTTTAAATATATGCTCTAAAATAATAAAGTATATAATGTTTATAATATTTAATACACATTTTAATGATTTTAAAACTTACCAGTGTATATTTTTGAAAAATACAATAAAAATTAGTAGATCAAGGTAATAACCTTAACCTAGAATCATTTGTAAACGTACATTTAACCAAGCCAACTAAATCGCTGAAATTAAAAATATAAAAATGTAATCATGATTATATAGATTGTATTCATCAATTTTGTGTCACAACTCTTTTTTTTACTAATTTAAGTTATAGATTCATTTTATATATTTTTAATTATTATAAATGTTTGTATTATTTTTTAAAAAATGAATGAATAAATTATTGTTTTATTAAATAATTATTTGTCGACATATTTCTAATTGATAGTTAAAAGTTATTTGTTACTTAGTTTAAAAAATTAAATTAAACAATATTTATTTATTATAATATAAACAATTAATTCTATGTAAAATTATCATTGATGTTATTTACATAATCAATATTCTTTTTTTAAATTATATTATATTGAATTTTTACTTTAATTTGTTTTAAATATTATCACTTAAAATTTGATATCTGATTAATATCATTACCTCATAGAATTCTATACAATGATAAATTAAAAATTTAAATAAGTATTAATAAATAGAAATAATTTAATAGATTATTTTGTTTTTTGATAAAGTAAATATACCTAATTATTTGATATTCTTGATATAAATTCTGAAATTTATTCTATTTGTATCAGTTTATAGATTAAATATTGATGAATCAATGTACTTTATGCTTGCTGAATGTTTTTTCCTTTCTGTTTACTTGAAACTATGAATTATTATTATTTAATTTTTAGATAATTTAAATTTTTGTATAATTTTTTATGCAAACAAAATAATAGTGTTATGAAACAGTTACCTCTATTGATAAAAGATATACAAGTTCCGTCTGTACAACCCCAGATTGACAAGCTGTAGTTTATTTCTTTTTTTGCTTTCCGAATGTAGTTACTATTACCGTATGTACATTCTCTATCTCACCTCTTGCTTTCGATCAACAGTATCAATTGGTTATGCTCTTTCTTTGTCCACACATTTCTATACACGTTAATCCATTATCTAAAAAGATGAAAGTAGCAGATTCATTTTTTTCGAACATCTAGTCTAGTAGATAATTTCTTTAACTTTCTTTTGACATATGGATTACTAATTTTATCCCAACCTTTTCCTTAGTATTTTTTTTTCTTTTTCTTAAAGCATCACTTTCAATTGCGACTTTCATTTACCATCTATAAATTTTGAATACTACTTACTCTATGATGTACTCTTACAAAAGACCGTTAAAATAATGAATTGTTCAGCTGCGTATCTAATGTATATTTATTATTCATGCTACAAATATCGGTATGATTTAATAATTAAAAGATAAATATAAAATATAAATAAACTTTTAATGTCACACCTTTAAGTTAATTAATTCTATTTCTAGTTGACAAGTATCGATATTTGATGAAATATAAGGTAGTTGGGTCTGTTGCCTTATATAATACATAATATTTTCACACTAATTAGTCTTACTTTATTGTCTTTTATAATGTTTTATATAACACAATAGATTTTAAATATTTTAGTATTCATGTATTCATCATGCTTCGATTCATATGTTATAGATTTGCATTTTAAAAATATATTAGATAGTTTAACTGAAACAACTGCAATTCATGTATTATTCATCTTGTAAATAAAAAAAAACACTAATCAGGTTAGATTTTAACTGATACACGAGATAAAATAAAACTAGTTAAATAAAAAGACAGATATTCATTTTATATTTATTAATATGAATTTTTGCATATATAAACTCAATAATTCAATTACGATGTAAAAGAAACCTACATGTTGTACACATTTGTAACATTAAAACGTGTATATATATATATATATATATATGGATTGTATGAAAACTATGCTTTTAAAATTATAATCTACTTTCAAATTTTAAAAAATAATATTTTACTTGATTAAAAACATATATATATATATATATATATATATATATATGTATAATAGAAACATTAAATTAAATTATATTTTTCGAATACAAAACAAAATATTACTAAAATAAACTATTCATTTGTATGAGATTCTTTATTATTTAAATCAATCATGCTAACAGAATCGATTAGATATTATATTTATTTACTGTTTTAACATTTCAATTAAAATTTTAAATTCATAGATATATTGATTTTTAAATTATATACATAAAAATTAAATATAATGTATCTCACGATGAATACAAATATTTTCATTTTTATTTTATATAATTTTCACTTAGTAACTAACGAAACATATGACATTAGTTTTACATATCGATATGTCTGGTCTATTTATGAAAATTTCGGTTGTACAAACTAGAGTATTAGATAAAATTTTTATTTACAAAATACACATAATATTCATTTTGATTCGGTAGGTGTCAACTATTAAATTACCAAAAGATTGAAAATTGTGTGAAAAATTATTTTAAAAAGAAAATTGAGTTAAAATTTTTTTCTCAGTAAATTAGAACTATTAATATTAAATTTACATACATTATATTTCTAAAGATTTTTTTTGTCCTAGTTAAAAAATATAAATTTAATAACAAATTTTAATTGAAATTTTTAAATTCATTCTCCAAGCTATCAATCAACTTAGATTTGTAGTACAATACAACAAATGAATAAAAACTATTTAACAGAATCCATTTAATGGTGATAATCTATAACGTAATGTATGATAGGTTATGGAAAAGTTATTTTTATTTTAAAATTTTGTGTAATATTTTTAGTTCAAAATCTTATTGGGAATTATTATTATACTTACAAAATGAAAGATATTACATATTATTTTACTGATTTACCTGATAATAATAAAAATGCATCTATAGCATTAAATGTAGTTAAACCTGAGCATACTAAAATCCAAGAAACTAGTATTTTATTAAACGAAAATTTAAGAATTAAAAGGAAACGTAACAAGGTAAAATCAATGTGCTTAAATTTATTAGTTTAATATATAAAGCATTCTATTATATTTAAGAAATTGATATGAAAATAATATTGTTGTAGAAATAAAAAATTATTTAGATAATTTAATTACACAGAAAAACAATATATTTTTGCATAAAGATCTAATAACATTGAAATTAAAATAGTAAAAAATAAATTAGTAAATTAATGTATCTAATTTTATTGTAAACATTTCTTTTGATGAAATTCTTAATTTTATTCTATATTAATAAATATATTGAAAAACAAATGATTTAAATAAATTTATTTAAAATATAAATTTGTTGTTTTTACTAGTTTATTATTAGTTTTTATTTATTCCTTAAAATCTTATTAGTATATAATTTATATTTTTCCAGCACATATTTGTATTAAATAAAAGGGAAGAATTAATTGAAAATGAATCAATAAAATTAATAAAATCAGACAACAAAGGACAATTAAAACGAAAAATGATTGAAGAATTTACAAAGATTGAAAATAGATTAGAAAAACGAAAGAAAATTTCTATTGCAAAGGCAAATATTAATTTTAAAGCAATTGAAAATAATGAAAATTTTAGTTCAAAAAAACATGACTTTAATCATTTAAAACATTCTGGTAGTTTATTTAAATATTTCAGGTAAATATAAAATCATGTTATTATAGTTTACATAGTAATAATTATTGTTATATTTAGTAAAATAATTCCTGAAGAAACTGAAAAAGAGAAACATATGAAAGCAAAAGTGACAATCAAAGCAGATGTTCATAATTCTCAAATTTCTTCATATTCTATTTGTACCATATTCGATAATAAAAATAAAGAGTTATCAAAAACTACTAATGTTGCAAATTCAGAATATATACATGATGATATTGATTTAATAGAATCAGAAAAATCATTTATTCAGCCAAATAAACAAAAATGGTCATTAAAAATTCAGCTTCAATCAAGTAATATACATGTATCAGGTACATTATATAAATTGTGAAAATAAATTAAAATCTTCTAATGATGATACAAAATAAAATAAGTCTCCTGGAATTTATCTAGTTGATGGCAGTGATTTTTGACACTTTGATCGCTGATTTTTATTTTTATTTATAATTAAAAAATTGGCTATATTATTTATAATTAATTTTAAAACATTATTTCAGATATAATGAATATATATACCCCATTAGAGACATTACAATTAGAAAATAAAAATTTAAAAATTAGTGAAAAAATTCCCAAAATATTATTACCCATAAAAAATAGGAAAAAATATTGTTCTGTATTAGATGATGATAAATCTAAAAAAAAACAAATACAAAATTTAAAAGTTAATAATATTCATAAATGTAAGACTGATATAGCAAAGACTGAGGTTGATGAAAAATTGAATTATATTGTAAATCATCATAGGATTGATGCTTTAAATTCAGAAAAAAAAAAATTACATATTGTATCTCCAATAACTAAAAATAATTGTATTGAACAAAAATCAAAAAAGTCGGTTGCATCACAAAATTTAAATTTACAATTAAATATACATAAAAATGATATTATTAATACCATACATAAAATAATACCTTCTGAGTATTTAATATTACCTTTTCCAAAAGTAAGTCACATCACCCAACTTCCTATAGATAATATTTCAGATAAAAAAAAATATAACATTTGTTTAAAAACAAATAAAGATTTTAAACAGTCATTTGAATTATTACAAATAAAAAGTGTTTTGAAATTAGATAATGAAATACTTTTACCAGAATGTGTTTATAAATGTGTAAAAGCAGATATTCAAGCAGTAATATTTGAAATTGAATCGTACTATTTTGATGCACAAGCTCTATGGAAATCAATTTCTAAATTAACAAAGCGCACAATAAAAATAAAATATACATCAAATAATAAAATTTATAAACAATTAAGCCAACATAATTCAAAAAATGAATTATGTAATAGTTTATGGATTAATAAATATAAACCTAATAATAGTATGGAAATAGTAGGTAATGAAGAAGGTGTGGCTAAATTAAAATCTTGGTTGAAATATTGGAAATTGTTGAAAAATAATAAAGAATATAGTAGCAGTGAAGAATTTTATTCATCTGATTGTTGTGTATCAAATTATGTAGAAAATAATAAAGTAGCTGTACTAATTGGACCACATGGTAGTGGAAAAACAGCTAGTGTTTATGCCATTGCTAACGAATTAGGTTATAAGTAAGAGTATTATATATTTTTCACAAAAATTTTATGTTAAGACAAGATTTTTAATATTTACATATATATATGTATATGTGTTTTTTTTGACAGAGTTTTAGAAATAAATGCATCGTCAAAACGACTTGGAAAACAAATTTTAAAAGACTTTGAAGAAGCTACTAAATCTCATAGAGTGGAAAAGTTGCATTTCAACAATATTTTTACTTCACTATCAAAAAAAAAAAAAAATAATAACATTTCCCAGAATTCTCTTATACTCATGGAAGATGTAGATTTAGTTTTTGATGAAGATCAGGGGTTTGTAACAGCAATGTTTCAATTAGTTTCTAGTACAAAACGTCCAATTGTTATGACTCTTACAAATAATTGCTTTAATCTGTGTAAAATGGCACCACAATATCTTCAAATTAATTTTACATCAGTAACTGGCAAAAAAGTATTAGCATTATTACAACTTATTACATTGGCAGAAACAGGATGCAAACTTTCCATAAACTGTTTAAATGTATGAATATAATATTTATATTTATATTTGTATATATGTTAATAAATTTTTGTTTATATGGTTTAGGCTCTTTGTCAAAATGGAGACTTAAGAAAGGAACTTCTTCAACTGCAGTATATGCTAATATCAGATAAGGAACAGATTCCTTTCACTTCATTGGCTATAAATAATTCTTTTTTAAAGAATATACAAATTTTTATTTATAAATCCGCTATTAAGGCAAGTAAAAATATAAAAATGAATCATATATTCAATGATAAAAGTTTAAACACCGTTGTTCTAGATAAATTAGTTAACTATTTAGATATTTTTATATTAATATCAGTACTAGTTAATATTGATGATCCAACGTCATATTTATTTGAATTAAAATCTGAATCTAGCTTATCTCTTATTGAACATTCCGAATATTATTCTAATTTAGATAATATAAGTGTAGAAATTGGTTATTGGTTTAATGATACAATAAATAAATTAATTTCTAATGACTTTAAGAAAACAAATAGTCAGATAGATATAAACAAATACCAGTTATCAGTGAAAAAACAAATAAATAGCAGAAAATCAATCCTATCAAAAATTGTCTCAAACACAACCGACCAACAAGCTTTAGCCATAGATTACCTTTCAAATATTCGAACAATATGTAGAGCCGAAGAGATTCGAAATCAACTTAATCATAAAAGAGGCAACCGTTTTTATCATTATTTACAAAGTTCAAAACTGAAAATTGAAAAGTCAAGTAATATTTTATCTTCAGTTTGTAAAATATTACAAAGTAGATCAAATTAGTTGTAAACTTTCATGATAAACTAGTATATATTATATATCAATAATGTAAAAATGTAATATATATAATTCAAGTTATTTAAAAAATATATATTGTAATAAATTCCTTCTTTTTCTATTTATATACATAAATGACTTTGAATCAGCATTATTACTACAATTTTATAGATTTTACAATATTTGTTTATCAATTATTAATATTTTGTTTAAATAATATATCATTTTAATAAAAAAATATAAACATAGTTATAATACTTTTAAATTCGAAAATTATTTATTTTTTTTTGTCACAATTATAAATGATGAAATTACAAATTTTATATTTTAATATGATGCAATTTTCTATTAAGCTCTTCAAATTTTAATATTTTTCGAATAAAAAAATCTCCATATCGATGAGCAACTTTAGTATCTGCTATGTGAATCATATCATGGTCAATATAAAAATCTAGCTGAAAATTTAGAGTAATTTTATTTTAATACAAACAAAATTTTTATAATTGTATAAGATTTTCCAATCGATTAAATGCATACCTCAGAACCGGATTGAAATTTTCCATCTAACCCAGATGGTCCTTTAATCCAAACAATGTTTTTCATTTTATGTTTGAAACATAAAAGATAAATGGTAAGTTTATCGATTTCTTCGTTTAAGTCAATTTTTTCATTTTGTTGGCTACTAATCATAAATGTTGCGAGTTTACTTAAAGGTAAAGTAGTGTAAAGCTTTAAATATGAACGAATTGTAGGCAACATTTTTTGTTGTATAACTTCTTCCATAAATACATGGGTTTGATGTTTAATAGCTAGCTTAATATAATCCTCACTAGACTTTTTAGGTGGATGTAAACACAAGAATTTTGGACAAGCAAATTGGAAACATGATTCAAATTCTTCTAAGTCACCACATTGCATTTTGTACATTTTTTCATGGTAATTTTTATCACGAAGTGCTTGCTGTAATCCTTCATCAACACATTGGGGATGCAATACCAAACATATTGCCAATAAATGATACATTTGTTCTGTTTGTTTATTAATTTGATCATTTTGATAACTTCTTGATGCAAAAAGCTGTTTCGTACGTTGAACATATAGTAAAATACTAGAAAAAGTTCTTATTGCATCTGCATATCTTCGCATCATCATGTAAGCAAATCCAACATAATAAGCTGTGGATATTTGACAGCCAGGAACATGAGAATATGCACTCTTTTTATACAATTCAACATTTTCTAAAACCTAATTAAGAATAAAATTTATTATAGAATATATTTTAAAATAAATAATATTTAAGACAATAAAGAAAAAACCTTTATTGCTTGATAATAGTCTCCAAGTAAAGAATGTACACGAAGCAAACCAACAAGTGAAAAATATCCCATCATCTTATATAAAGAGTGCCTTCCAAAAACTCCAGCTACTGAGTCAGGATCTCCACCACTTGCATATACTTCTAATTGACTTTTAATTTTAGATTTATCAATTAAATAATGTAAAACGTTTAAAACACAAAGTACATCCCATACTTTACTATTTTCCAATACAGTAACTTCATTATTTGCTTTTTGTAACAAATTAGATTCGTTACTTGCTTTTTGCAACAAATTAGCTTTATATGATGTGACAGACTGAAACTGATATACAAATTCATCTATTAACTCCCACAACCATTGGTCAGGTAATTCAAGAGGTACTGGTTCAGTAGAATTTAATATATAATTAAAAAGATCGCAGTAATTAAAAAAAGCATCAATTCGCTGTTTTAAATTAGGTTGCATACGAGCATAAATATGTCGAAAGTATAACTCCTTATATAATGTAATAAACACATAATCATTATCAACAAGTTCACTTATTTGAGACTCTTCTGGCCAAGGTATGGTATCAAAAAGCTGTTCTGACAGTTTAGGAAATGTATTTTCATACAAATTTTGAATTTCAAAGATCATTCCTTCGTTAATACAATTATGTAAATATATAAGAAATTTCTTCACAACCTCTGGCACCTGCCGGAAGTTTCTTGAATCAAGATCATCCGAAGTCCCATATTCATCATAGGCGTCGTACTAAAAATCAAAATTATTTTAATAAAACATGATTACATCCAATATATTATTAATAAAATATATATACCTGATCGTTATATTCTTCGCTATACATTATACATTAATAATATAAATATAAAGGAAAATAGTTTCAAACTAAACACGTTGTAAAATTATGAACGTTGTCCAATATTAAAATTCAGAAGTAAAACCATAGACTAATAAATTTACTAAGATAAATTACACTCAACAAAAGATGATAAGTCTTTTAAAGCATGTGCAATGAAGATCTGTTTTTTATTGCCATTCAGATTCATAATTCTAATTTAATAAGAAATTGTGCAAGGTGATCCAATAAATATTCATAATATTGATACGTTACTTTTTCAAATTTAAATTGAATTAAAATAAAATTATTTTTATTAAATGTTATCAGTTATAAATGTATATATATTCATATAATTGTTTATTTTAGTACTAAGATCATAACAGTTTTTTTTGTGAAAATAAGTTTCTATGAAAGTATTGCATATTATAAATCTAGAAAATATAAATCCAAATTTTCCTAAAAATAAAAAGAAATTGTCATTATTCTAATACGAATTCAATAGGTACTACTATTTAATCATTTATATCATTCTTATATTTATGTTTATAGTTGAAATTTCATATTGCTCATATCTTAAAACGAATTTGTACATACCTGCAAATATCAGCAATTTGAATGTGAATTTGTATAGTATATTTTATTAAGAACCAATAATCATAAGTGATCAATTCGAAACAAAAGAACATTATTCTTTTTTTTAAATTTATTTACAAAGTGAAATATTATATAAAAAAAATTTTTAAATCAAACGCCACGTAAATATGAATAAATATAAGTATATAATACCAGAATTATAAACAATTATTGAAATTATAGTTATTTTTTAAAAGGTTAAACACTTGCAGTGTAATAAAATGGGAAAACTGGCTTCCTAAAATCACATTACTGTATTTTTTTATTTTTTATAAAAAAAAATTTTTATTTTATTTACTGTTTATTTCTTACATAGTAACGTGTCTATTTATCAATATAATAGTCCTTTATATTAATTTTTTTATATATATTTCAATATAAATATACTTTTTTACTATATATTGTTTACAATAAACGTCAATTTCTTTTAATTGAACCTATATTATTAAGCGATGATTAGATTACAATCATATAGTAGATATTCCATAAATGCCATATTGTCTACTGTATAGTAATCGCAACATAAAAAGAAAATTTTTAAATAGTACTAAAATTTTATTACTTTTGCTTTTATCATAAATATTATATACTATTATTTGCACTTACAAATAAATTTTGATCGATGTATTACTTCATTTTAGAGGCTGATCCAATGACACAATTAAGAATTTATATAATTTATAGTTTGTATATGACTTTTTAACAGTTAAAGTAAAGATCAGTTTTAAATTATTATTAATAATTAAAAATTTAATAAAACTTTATGTTGCAAGTCTGAAAATTAAAAATTTAAATACATTATTTTAAACCAAAAATATTATAATTTAAAAATATTGCAAACTGTGTTGATCAAGTATTCAATGGTAAGATTCAAGATAAGAGAAAACAGAAATTAATGAAATGAAAATAATGAAAGAAGAGTAATTATGATACAATTAATATGCATATTGTATAAATTTTTGATGATACTAGCCGAGTCCATTAATACGATATGCGTATCTCCCTACTTGTTAGCTATATAAGTTGGATTAAGAGTATTTCAAGTTATAGCAAACAATAACTTTGAAGAATAGAGCATTATAATCTTGTTAAGCTAGTTTTCTACAATCAAAACAAATTAAAAAATGATAAAACAAATTGAAAATGATAACTAAAATATTATTTCTGATGATATGATATAAATGAACTTCAAAATAACATATGTATATAGACACAATTAATTATTATATTTATATCTTAATAAGCAAAAATAATGTACAGTCAGCGTTTAGATTACAAGCATATATTACGCATACAATATATTTTAATGTTTCAGAAATATTTCATAGATAGTCTGGTAGTCTATTACATACTCGAAAATATTCTGCTGTATCTATTGTTATAAATTATACCATTTAAGTTAGGTATATTTTTATATACTATAGGTAATCATCTTTTGTAGAGAAAAGTGGGAAAATTCAAGAGGAAATAATGATTATTATGGTTTATTCTGATATTAGAGTATTGCCGCTTTCATTTGGTGAAGTAGAGGTATACTTTTAGAAAGTCTTGTATTGCAAGCTAAACTTCGAAAATTGGTTAAACTCAATATATTTTCAATTTATCTATCTGGCCGTTTAGTCTTTGAAAGAAAAGTTAAATACTTATAAAAAATAATTTTTTTATTTGGTTGAAAAAATGTTAGCGGATTAATAATCTAATTTCCATAAAATCTGAAACTAACTTCATATTGATTTCGAGGGTTGAGATGTGCTGAAAACTCACTGTGTTTGAGAATAAGAGACTCCGTTTAATAAGGCAATAAAATATCTGACAAGTAATGTCATGAAAATTGTATTTAAGACTTCAAAACTTTCCTGCTCATAATTAATTGTACTAGTGTCATAAAACATCTGGAAAACTCTAGCGGAACGTGCTCATACTCCCAGTGCAGTAGAACCTAATGGGTTTACTGCCGGGAGAACCCCAAAGTAGATTCGAAACGAATATCAGATATGCGTAAAGCATTGAGTACAAACATTTACTAAAACCCAAAACCCGTACGTGCAACAACATGCAATGACCATACGTGCGCACTCGGCCTTTAAGACAATGCTTGCATTGTTTTTGGCTATGCCACATCTGGTCGATCGTATTGGAAAATTGACCACGCCCAAGCGGACCCTTCTTCTAGCCAAGTCCCAGAGAGGGATGAGGCAACCAAAGAGAGGTGACCAATGGAAAAGGCTCGCCACCTTCCGACACTTTCCCAATTAGCAAATTCGGAACTGAGCCCGGAAGGAAGTGGAAATGAAGGCGTGCACAATCTATTGTGCGACCCAAGATCAACCACTGATTGGTTAATTAATAAAGGAAGAAGGGATCCCAAGTGGAGCGGGATCAGTGAATCATTTTAAGAAGGGACTACGTAATGTACCCTCACTTACTCTTTCCAAATACTTCTTACAGTGAAGGATAAGTCACGACCAACTCTCACGGAGGAGGACCGGAGAGATGAGTCGTTTAGCTAGCTGAGTTTTAATAATAAGTTCTTTCCACTATTGTGAATTAGTGTACAGTTGAATTGATCTCATCAAGACTGGATTGCGTGGGACCTGACCACTTGTGGTCTCACTTGGAGACAAGGAAGAACTGAAGGGTTGCAACATTGCAAGGGAACGTAATAACAAGCCATCGAAGAGAGACTGGAAAATCACGATACACTGCAAGTAAGTCCTTACAGCTAGTACTCATTCTTGATTTCTCGGCTTATGTAGAAGACGGACGGATAAAGTCCAACTACGGAAGCTTCCCGGACATACTCTTGAACAAGACCAGCTATAAACGCCACATTGGCTTCTCAATCCCTCCAACTGCAAGTTGTTCCAGCCACAGATGGCGCACAGCTTCGCATAACCTCCATCTCGGCTCTCTTACGACCGATATTTAAAGGCAACTACACACGTGTTAAGATAAACACAATGGCATTCCAGTGTTCGATCAGAGCACTACAATCATGATAACCTCTTAGCGATAATATTCAATAGATTATAACCTGCTTCATTCATAGTAAATATATTTCAACACCACAAGATTATCAAGAAATATAAAGTTCGTCTGTAATTCACCATTTTGTAAATCAATTCAAATAAATAGAAATAATAAAGACATGTGTTAATTATTAATCAGTGCATTCACCCTTTACTTGCCCGGCAACCCCACATAACATCTAGTGGGTTTTATTGTTCTACGTTAATTATTGCACGTTTGGCTGACTAGTCAAATTGTGGGATTATTTTCCGAACACACTGATAATGAAAAGATAATAAAACTCCTCGTCTTGATCTGCTTAGGTCATTCAGTTTCAGTTTAAATATTGAGTAATAACTTAACAATAGATAATAGACTATGTATTCGAGATTTTGAGAACTTTTCCCAAGCTCATTAAACATCTGGCAAACATGTCATTAAATATCTGTAAAACAAGTCGTTAGACTTCGGGATAACCCAGCTCATTAGGCATCTGGGAATAGTTGTTACACCCAAAATTAAAAATCTTACGGTACACACTCGCATCCACTGTTGTCAAATCTAGCCATACTACTGCTAGAAGCGCTTCAAAGGCGCTCCAAGGACGCTTCGGTCAGGGGCTCCACTAGACGGGATAGCCAAGAGAATACTGAGCTTCCTGATTGAAAGTGCTGCCGATGGAGGCGATACTAAAGCGCTCCGTGTAGAGATGCCGAAGTCGTAAGCGTTCCGATTGGATACACAAAAAGAGTAGGGGTTCCTAAGTGGACGCAATGTTCAGTGGAATGTATTTAAGAAGAACGACCACAAGATTCGAGCACTCGAGCTGAAGTTCTTAAGGAGGAAGCTCCATCAGCAGAATCCGCAGCCAAGTCTCCGTGTGCCACCGCATAACAGCCCAAGGTGCTGTAGTGAATTTCCTCTGGGTACAGTTACCAAAGATCCAGTATAGAGATACTTCAAGGATCACAGACGTTACGTAAGGCCCTTTTATAATGAGTGAAGCTATCGCACACTAAGCAGAGACGCCACGGAAAGTCCTCCTCATTCTTCTACACCATTAACAGATTGGCGGAGATCGGCAACAAGTTATCACCACGCGGCACTACATGAAGAAGTGTCAAGGGAGTTACGACCCTTCACCTCTCAGTGTAGTAATCTATAAAAGCATGTTATGTCACAAGAATCCGGAGATTTACAACCTCGTCTCCTTGCATGTAGTGCATGCTGATACTACGTGTCAACCGACAAGAAACTGTAAGATCACAACGATTCTTATCACTAACTTAGAATCATTATAGTGCAACTAAAAAGTAAAACGCAATAAACAGCACGAAAAAATAGATGTGTTAAATATTGAATTAATGCACTACCCTTTTTACTTGCCCACACTTTCTCCTACCATTACCATCGGTGGTCTTAGTCTAATTCTAAACATTTTGGTCCTTCGAGCCAGATGAATGAAATTCTAAAAATATTACAATACAAAAAGAAATAACAATAAATTTAAATAATATAATAATGATATTATATTATAATTCATATTTACTGCTAATATAAATCTGTAAAACTTTACAAGTAGTAAAAGCATAATTATAATTATAATTTTTAAATCAGATGTAGTTAATTTATACACATATTTAAAATTAATGCATACAATAACTAAATTCTAATAGAGAATTAAAGTTTCCGTAATATTATATTATATATATATATATATATATATATATATATATATATATAAATTAGTATCTCTGGCTATTATAGTTTAGATAACAATTGAATATAAACTTATAGACCAAAATGGCGACTAATTGTTGTATGAAAGGGGGAATGTTAGCGGAAATAGTAGGATATGTTACAAATCTACTTTTAGAAACAAGGAAAAATTGTAAATTTAACACGATAAATTCTCACTACTTTTCAAGTATGAAAAAATATTGGAAAAAAAGTAGGATATTAGAAGTTCTTGATCATACTTATTAAAGATAAAAAAGCTATATCGTTGCCTGAAACGAGTAAAAAAAAGAAGAGAAATTATATAGTTTTATATATATAAATTTAATCAATCTAAAATGCAATTTTTTTACTCATTTTTAAAAATAACGTTAAATTTTACTGACTTACACGCATTAATTGCATCACATCTTAATATAAAAGGATATGTCTGGGATCAGACTAAAAGCCTCCCTGAGATGGTGGGTGGAGGCTTGCTGACAAGTGTAATGGACAATGCAATAATTCAACAGCTGCCTTTGAATGTAGTGTTTTCCCTTTATTGACTATAATAATATAATGAATAGTCAGTGGTCTATTGATGTAGGATTGAATGTGTGATACAATGAATAGATGAGAGTTTCTTCAATTAATATGAACGACAAGAATCCTGTAAGTGTATTCTTGATGGTTTGGTTCTTGATTCTCCTACTCGTAGTTATGAACTCGCAGTGGTAGTGGGAGATTCTCGCTGTAAGGGTCAACGATGGTGCCGCCTTTGCCTCTGCCAAAGGAGCTGTAGCGGCCTGTGTGGGGGGCGCCCGTGTGACGTCACTGATGAGGGGCAATGATGCCGTTGTCTAGCGACTTGCACGCTGTAGTGGTTTTGTGGAGAGAGGATATCCGTGTCACCTTACTGCTTGACGTGTGGGAGTCGTCCTCGCACCGTATGCCGTTTATTAGTATTGCTGCTTACTTAGTGTATGGGAGCCGTGTATTAGTGATCCGTAAGAACGTGTGTAATAGCGTAACTTACGTGTGTGGAGTTGATCTCAGTGCATTAATGGCACGTAAGAACGTGTGTAATAGCGTGACTTACGTGTATTGAGGTCGATCTCTGTAGTAGTAGTAAGCCGAATGTGCTTGGCTTACGTATGAGTTGGAGTCGACTTGTAGGACGGCGATCCGATCTTGATGAATGCTTGATTGAACTAGTAAGAGGGCGAGAGCGTCAAGCGCGTCTCCGTAAATATTTTAGTACAGGCTTGTGATTCCAGTGAATTCTATTTTACTCTTGTTATGCTGATAGTTAGAGTGACGTCATTAGAATCTAGCCTTTGAGAGTTCGTCGGCCCTTGTTAGTCGGAATTGTAATGTAATTTCGACTATCTGAGTAGTGAAGTTTCCTGATTTCGTAGAATCGTGTTTATGACTTGGCGCGCAATATTTTGTTCTAAGCAGGTATCTTTACCTCTCCCACTTTGTTTACCGCGTAAATTGCTGCAATCCGTAACATTCCGCCCGCCATTATCAATTCATTGATGTCTGATATCCGTGTCTTCGATGGGTACCGGCAGAGGTGCAAGAATGTGAATTGGTCTTGAGATTATCGAGGAGGCGATTTTTAGTGTTACTACTCTAGTCAGTTCATCCTTTCCTGGATGCAGTTTCATGACTCTGACGAGTGGCCACTTGCATTTTCTGTTTTCTAACATTGTCGCATTCATTAGTCGTCCACCGACTCTTATGATTTCCTGTGCGTCTATGTAGGCATTGAGTCGATAGAACGCGTGTGATGAGGTTAAACCTGTTGTTTGCATCGCTCGTATTCTTGGAACAGTATGTTTTTGAGTCAGCCGTATCCACTGTGTTCTTGCCTGATTTAATTCAGCGTGAGTAAGCTGGTTTGTTGAAGGGCGTTTTCCCTTTAGGTATGCGATGAATCTAATGCATGTTGCCGTTATTCTCAGTAGCTCAATCAGAGTTGGGTAATCCTAAATAATGTCCCAGTTGTAGTCTGAAATGTTGTTGTGGCAATTAACGAGATGCTTGGACGGGCTTCCTGGTCGCATTGGTTCTCTTTGTCAATTGGTTCGTTGGCCACGAGTCTGGAAATAGTGCCCATGGAGGGCCAGTCCACCATAGAGGGTGAGTTCCGGGCACGTACCTCCATTGTGCTTCTGCTGTGAGTTATTGAATTTGTGCGACTCTGCTGCAAACAAATTTCTTCCATCGTGATGGGTGAGCCTTGATCCAGGTCAGAGTTACTCGTGAGTCCGTCTATAGATGTGTGGCCCTTATCTTTAGGTTCAGTTTACAGATTGTTCTGGATTCGGTGGTGCCTTACTGGCAGTGATTATTTCTTCGTTGGTGGAGTGCCATTTTTCTAACGCGAATCCGTCCGCTATGCAAAGGTCCCTTAATTGTTTTGTTGTCTCCACTAATTGGCTTGGATTGTTTACACCACCAAATGTCGTCCACGTATCTTTCGTATTTGATAGGGGGTACAGCGAGTAGATAGTTATCTCCTTCGTCCTATATGAGTTGAAGGAGTGTTCGTACAGCTAGGAATGGGGTCGCTCTAGTCCCATATGTAACGGTGGTTAATTGATAAATGACCTCGTTGCCCTGTTCGTCTATCCAAAGGATTCGCTGTAGATCCCAGTAGTCTTGGTGGACCAATATTTGTCGGTGCATCTTTGTGATGTCTGTGGAGAATAGGTACCTGTGTTTGCGGATCCAAATTAGTACATCTGCTATGTCTGGATTTAGATTGACGCCGGTGTGCATTATGTCATTCAATAATCGTCCAGTTGATGATGAGCTCGACCCATTAAAGACGACTCTTAGCTTGGTCGTAGAACCGTCCGGTTTAGTCCACCATGGTGCGGCAGATGGTACGCCTTTTTGTTGGACTGGTAGTTTGCCCCTAGTCTTCGCATATGATTCATGTTCTCGTATTCTGTCATGAATTGAATATATAGCGTGCGATAATTGTCGTCCCTTGTGAACCGTTTTGTAGGCGCACCAGGCATTGATGGGCCACGTAGTATGAGTCGCCGAGTGTTTCTGGTGATTTTGAAAGGGGGAGTTTGACCATATATCTTCAAGTGCCTACGCGTGCTTGGTTCGCTATGTAGTGCTGTTCACACTGCTGTTGATCTGGATTCAGTTGACCGCTTGGTTTCCTTGGTTCTTCTTCTATTATCCAAATCTGAGTAGTAGAGTTTGCAGGCTATCTTCTAGACCTTCTGTGATTATGGTCATTGATGTTGCAGTGTGAATGTAGTTGCCGGCTGGTCCAATAATTACCCAGCCGAACATCGACAATTGTGCTATAGGCAGATGTGGTAAAGACTTGACACAATCTTACGAACTGTTATTGGATGTACGGGGTCGAGCTTATTTGTATGGCAATTGGATTCCCTGTGTCCTTGCCATTGTTACGTTTCTACTTACTTAATTAGTATTTTCTTGTAAGGAGAATGGTTTTTATCTATTAGTTTTGATTGTTCTTACTCCTCAGTGGGTCTCATCATCTGAGTTAATTTCAACAATGTGTTTGTTGTCCAAAACCTTGAGTGTCTCAATTCGATCTTTGTTTTGCGAGATTTATAATTATTTAGTTGTTCATCTATCATTAGACATGTTGTGTTCTGGGGTGGAGATGTTGCTCTTGGGCTTAGATTTTGGTTTCCGGTCTAGTTGTGTGATGATGAGGATGGCGTTTTTGGATATATGGCTCCCTTTTTCTTCGTGTATTAAATCATGTTGTGCCTTGTTGCTGTCCATGCAGCCTTTCTTGTTGAGGTATGGGCTTGACAAATGTTATTCAGGACAGTTAATGTATAGCTGTAGTTTTCCGCAACAGTTCCTTAATGGTGAGTTTTTTTAATTGATCGCACATCCATACTTTGTAATTCTTGTTGCAGTAGATACGTAGGGAGTGAGATTGATTGTGATCCCAATACTTTTCTCTTTTTTCATTCGCCGTTGATCGCTGACATATTCTTACGAATTTCTTACCAGATGTGTGGGGTTGAGATTGAGCTTGTTCTTTTCTTATTTCAGTAACGTTGTCTAGTGTGGTTACTTGACCTAGTGTAAATGATTTCAGTTGCGCGAGATTTGGGTATGTAGTGGTGCTCGACAGTGATCGTTCCCATGTCGTTTCTGTTTTGTCGTTGACGTGAGTTAAGGCTACGTTCATTATCATGGAGTTTCCTGCAGTAGGGATATCGTGTTGTGTTGATGCCTCCATGTCCTTTGAGAATTTTGGAATAGTTATGTCGGGAAGGTCAGCCATTGTGCCTTCTCTTCAGGCTTGGTAATTTTGCTTGTTTGTGTCGATTCGCTTAAATCTCGACACGGCTTTCTGGCATTCGCTACTGCAGTAGTACAGCATGTACGCTCTTTTTCCACTGCGCCCTTTGTACAGTACTCGTGATTGACACCAGTCACTGGCCAGGTGGTTTCATTCGAGTTATATTCCATTGCGAATGTCTTATGTGATTCATCCATGGTGTCTTCCATAGATGGTATCTCATCCATGTTGGAGTTTGTGCTCCATGTGCTGAGACTATTGCTTATCCTCTTTAGTGAGGTTTCAGTTGGTTGTGTTGTGTCACCCAATTCGTGGCACAGTTTCATGATCAACGCTGTGGCCGTGGTGTAGCAGATGCACTCTTCCACCATGGCGTTCTTTGTGAAATACTCGTGTGATACGCCTGACAATGGCCAGCTATTTATAATGAATTTATGTTCCGTTGCGAATGTGTTGTGTATTTCACTGATTGTTTGTTTTATTGCTAATACTTCCATTAGGCTTCTGGGTACCTTGGCTGCATCAAGTCTATCAGTTAGTGCTCGCATCTTCTCGATTCGGGCTCATTGTGATTGGGCTGTCAGGATTTGATCGCTGGTTAGCTTTTCCCTGGTGCTGCGTGTTGTAGCACCTACCGACTCTTTAATTTCCTTCTTGTCTTAGGTCGATATGTTGATATTATAGAGCAGTATAGTTTTACTTACAGTAGTGAAGAATCTCTCTCGTACTCAATGATCTGCGTACTGTGCTATTATCCTTATGACTGATAGTATTGGATGTATGCACTGATTTCCACTTATCCGGCTCGAAGGACCAACTTGTCTGGGATCAGACTAAAAGCCTCCCTGAGATGGTGGGTGGAGGCTCGCTGGCAAGTGTAATGGACAATGCAATAATTCAACAGCTGCCTTTGAATGTAGTGTTTTCCCTTTATTGACTATAATAATATAATGAATAGTCAGTGGTCTATTGATGTAGGATTGAATGTGCGATACAATGAATAGATGAGAGTTTCTTCAATTAATATGAACGACAAGAATCCTGTAAGTGTATTCTTGATGGCTTGGTTCTTGATTCGCCTACTCGTAGTTATGAACTCGCAGTGGTAGTGGGAGATTCTCGCTGTAAGGGTCAGCGATGGTGCCGCCTTTGCCTCTGCCAAAGGAGGTGTAGCGGCCTGTGTGGGGGGGGGGGGCTGTGTGACGTCACTGGTGCGATTTCGTAGAATCATGATTATGACTTGTCGCACAATATTTTGACCTAAGCAGGTGTCTTTACCTGTCCCACTTTGTTTACCGCGTAAATTGCTGCAATCCGTAACAGGATAGATCAATGTAAACAATCCATATCAGGTCTGATTTTTACTTTTTTTACTATTACATTTTTTTTTTATTTTCTTCTCTATTATTTTTTATTTATTTTTACTTTGATAGCATTTTTAAATTAATACAGAAATGTGTGATAATTGGCTCTTAAAATATCGAAAAAAAATTTAAGTTATAAATTTTTCATTTTAATATGTACCGTTTATGATAACAATTATAGATAATTATACATAATTTACATATTGATATACAAAAATTATTTTCTTTTCATTACATATATAAAATAATTCAATTAAAATATATCAATTATAAATGAGTATAGAGTTACTATATTCAATTCTATTAAAATATTTTATAATTAGATACATATAAATAAAAATTCAATATATTAGATTTAAATATATTTATTTTCAGTTAATCTATTATATATTTATATAACTATATATATATAATTATTAATAAATTTCTTAATATTTTTAATAATATATTCACCAATAAAATTGATTTCTTTATACAAATTTGATAATATTTTTGTACATGTTATAATATTTAACGAGATAACATTACTCTTGATAGAAATGTTTTAATGATTTCTTTGAAAATTCAAGAAATTATTTGTTTTTTTAATCCTTTTAAAAATAGTTTTAAGAAATTAGCTTTTAAACATCCACTTTTCAGAATTGATATAGTATTTATTATTTACATAAATGTATTCGCTTTTAAATATTTCTTTAATAACATATTTAGTCTTTCAAATATATATTTCTTAATCTAAATACTTAGCACCTTGTTCCGAAAGTTAAATCACCTAAAGATGCAACTTGTCCACTTGTATCAAATGTTTGTCAGCAAATAATAGTTATTATTAATAATATTTAATTATTATATAATATATATTTAATAATAATTAATACAATAATTGTTTATTATACCACCTTTCCTTATTGAAAAGTATTGCTGAATAATTTGTTAAGACAAATAAATCACTGAATATATTTTGGTAAAAAATCTTTTGGAAAAAAGTACAACTTTTCTATGTGATTGTTAGATTTATAATTGTAAATATTTTGTAGTTTACTGACATCACAAATTAATTTATTTCTTATACAAAGGTATGAATGTCCCATAAAAGATTATAAATATTGCAATTTAAAAAAATATTTAATTATATATGTTTATTTATTAATAATATATGTAATAATTTAATTTAATAAAAAATTGATTTTTTAGGCTATGCGATACTATAAGACTAGCTTAATATTGAATAAATCATTAAATAAAACAACAGTATTATTTAGATCAAATGTTAATGTTTGTAAGTTGTGTACAATAAAAAACTATTTAACAAGTTTATTCAGAATGTACTTATACTTTTTAAAACTTCTAAATAGTAGAAATAAAAAGTAGAAGTAAAAATATTTTTCAAACAGAAAATTAATCTATTACTATATATTACTTGATATTCTATTAAATTACATTTTTAAGAAGCCAAAAGAAGACCCTGTAAATATATTTCTATCTTTAAAATAAATACAAGAGCATTTTTATAGTTGTATATATTGCATAATGAAATATACATTCTATACTTATTCTATAATGTATATATAAAAATATCTGTATGTTGATATATCTATATTTACATTCTTTCTCAAATTATTATGTATTCAGAAGACTGCTAATATATACACTATTATATTGAAAGTGATAGACCTTAATCGTACAGTATTTTAGTAATTAATATAAGCAAAGAATGTGTAATATCACACATTAGAAAGAAATGCGTGAATAAATGACATTGATTATAGTTGGTTTTTGGTTTTCAGTTTTTTTAAAAATATGAACAAGTTAATTATTGATTTATAGTTAAATTTTTATTAGATTATTCTTTAATAGAAAAAAAAAAGAATTAGTGAGACACGAGATCTGGCAACAGGGTGACAGTTTAAAAGCTAATCTATTAAAGTTAGAGAATGTGGATATGTGTATATTTGAGTAGGAAAGAATTGAATTCATTTATACAAAGAACTTTTACCACATACAAAAAAATATAACTAAAAATCCCAACATATAGCAATTATTTTAATTAATTTAATGAATATATGAATATAATGAAGATAGATGACAATAAAGTTTAGTAATCAACATCTGAAGAAACAGATGCAAGAATAAAAATAAGAAAAAAGATAAAAACTATTAGGTATAGTGAAACTTCTGCAGCGCCACCACGGTTTTCGTTTTCTTTTCTGAAAGTTTTGACTTTTTCATTAAAAGTGATACGGATGGTCGAGGGAAAAACAAACATTTTTAAAGAAGTATACAGCACAAAATCTAAATTATTAACTACTACTTAAAGATAAAATATATATACATAATATAATTACTAGTAGGTTATCTGGAAATTCTAGAGAATATTGTTAAAACGACTCATGGCCAGCGCATTTACCTCGCCCAACAGCTAGGAGCGCGCTGAGTCTTAAGAACATGGAAGTCCTGGTCCCCTCTCACAGTTTTGTTTAACCACGACACGCCAAGCACAACTAAGTCAGTAGAGCTTCAATTACCTAAGCATCGTATTTCCATCGCTAATCACGAGTTCGTGAGTGATTTCAACTATGGAACTACGTGTTGGTAATAAATATCGGCTTGGCCGTAAAATAGGAAGCGGCTCCTTTGGCGACATATACTTAGGTATATTAAATGCTAATGTAATACCTTTTAATTCCTTTTAATTTTTTTGGTCAATTTTTAGGAACTAACATATCCACTGGTGAAGAAGTAGCAATTAAATTAGAATGTATTAAAACTAGACATCCACAGCTTCACATTGAATCCAGATTCTATAGGTTGACACAAGGTGGAGGTGAATATGAATCCATTTTTGTATTTACATATTTGTAAATTTATTAAATATATTTGTTAGTGTATAATTTTATTATGTGAAAATTCTCATGATTTATATTTTTATTAACAGTTGGTATTCCTACAATAAAATGGTGTGGATCAGAGGGTGATTACAATGTGATGGTAATGGAACTTTTAGGTCCATCATTGGAAGATCTCTTTAATTTTTGTTCTCGTCGATTTTCTTTAAAAACTGTTCTTTTACTTGCTGATCAACTAGTAAGTTTATCTTGATAGCAGTTTATAATTTGATGATTATATTTTATTAATTATAAAAATTATCATAACTTTGAAATTGTATATAATTCTATTAATTTAATTAAATTAATTTGATATTTACTGATTTAAAAGATTATTAAAATAGTAGTTATATAATATTGTCATATATGTTATATATAGCTTGTATTAAAAATAGTTATACATGAAACAATTTAAATTAGAATAAAATAATAAATAATTTATAATATTTTATATTTATTTTGTACATAAAATTTTACTTATAATTTAATAAATTTTTTTCATAATACTTTATTATTTTTAATATGAGTACAATAGTCAACTATGTTTTTATCTGTTATTTAATTTTTATTTTAGAAAATTCTTTATTATGTGAATAGAATGATTTTTAATTATTTTAATATAAAACGAAAATTTTTATAAAATTTGATATATCAATTTAATACTAACAGGATTAATGAAGAATGATTTAATATTTTATTCTGAAATAAAAAATTTTAGATATGTAAGTAAATATTTCGGCAACTATTTTTAGTATTTTTATTAATTTGCATATATTTATTGCATCATAAATAAAATATCGATATTTTCAATTTTATTTTGTATTTTATTATTTTATTAAAATATTTTTTTATTTCATTAGAAATTTATATTAAAATATGTGTTTTATAGATATGTAGAACAGAATATATACATAGCCGTGGTTTTATTCATCGGGATATTAAACCAGATAATTTTTTGATGGGTTTGGGAAAGAAAGGAAATCTTGTATATATAATTGATTTTGGTTTGGCAAAAAAATATCGTGATGCAAGAACTCACAAACATATACCATATCGGGAAAATAAAAATCTGACGGGTACAGCTAGGTAAGAAATATATTTAAGACTTATTGAGATTTATTAAATTTTTATATATGAAATTTGCAGATATGCAAGTGTAAATACGCATCTTGGAGTAGAGCAATCAAGAAGAGATGATCTTGAATCATTAGGATATGTTTTGATGTACTTCAACCGAGGCAGTCTCCCATGGCAGGGTCTAAAAGCTGCAACAAAGAGACAAAAATATGAACGTATTTCAGAAAAGAAAATGTCAACTCCAATTGAAGAGCTATGTAAAGGTTATCCAGGTAAGATATTTAGTTAATATGGTGCAATAAATGAAATAAGTGAAAATAAATTGTTATAGTGGAATTTGCAAGGTATCTGAAATATTGTAAAGATCTTCGGTTTGAAGAAAAAGCTGATTACATGTTTCTCAGACACATGTTTCGTACACTTTTTCATAGTCAGGGATTTACATATGATTACGTGTTCGATTGGAACATGCTCAAATTTGGTAATTCGAGACAGCCAGCATTATCATCTACGCAACAACCAATGGCACATTCACAGCCAACTAATAATCCAGCAACTTTACCTTCAGGGACCAATAATGATCAAGAGCATCAACCAAGGTCAGTATTATTTCTCACTATGTATAAAGCTCACTATATAAAAAGCAAAAAATTTTTATTCAATATAATACCAAAAAGGCACTCAGACTGTAACTCAATGAAAGTCTCTAGCATATTAATAAATAATTAATCATTTTATTACTATGAATCCATATTGTTATAAAAAATTTAAGTTAAATAAAAAATCATAGAAATTAAACAAAAAAAGGTGTTTTAAAATTAATAATTGACTTATTTATTAAAATCTTCATTGACTAAATTTACTTTTTTTTATATTCTTAGCATTTTTTTCTGTATTTAAATATTAATTAATTTAAATAATGTCATTTTATGCTATTCCAATGAATGGATTAATGAATTGAATTAATTGATAAGAGTTATTTTTACTTCATCAGCTCTTATACTTATTTAAATTTAGTTTTACAAAAACTATAATTACATTTTTATAATAAAGTTAAATATATAACAATCTTGTAGAATATGTTAGAAAATAAAAACATCTAAGTTATTTTTATTTTCATTACATATTATTCGGTACATAATATTTTATGACCAAATATTTTATTAATTATGATTTAATTAAAATTAAAATTACTTATAAATTCATTAACGATAAAGTATTAGCAATTCTATTTATTAGTTTTCAGCAATAGAATTTTAGATTAATCTTTACAAAATGATTAAAAGATGGGACAGACAAAAGAAAAATATGCAAATATATATACAGATTAAAGTTAGGGCAATAGAAGAAAATTTTAAAAAGAAAGTTAACAATTAGTTTCTTTTTTTTTATAAAATTTATGTATATATTTTATAATTATTTTTTATTGTTGCTGTTACTATTGATATATAGATGAAAAAAAGATCTTGTTTGTGAGCTGAGAATGGTAAGCAGAACTGACTAGATGAGCAACTAAGGCAAGAGCGAATTTTAATGTAAAACAAACAGATTGTATCAACATCTGTTACTAGAAATACAGAAGTACAATCCCTCGTTCATGAATAAATGTAGATGTACTGTGGTTATGGTTTTCAAATGGAAAAGCCGAACTCCAATTTTATCATCTTCAAATTGATTCCGTTCGAACTCGTAAATTTTAATTTCACATTGTATAAATATACTTCGACCTATGCGATCGATTACTTATAAATTATGAAGATAATTCTTGAGAAATGGTTTTCTGTATAAAATGATAAGAAAAGCAAAAATTTAGAAAGAACCAGTATTATTATTAGCAATCTCAAAATATGTCATCGAATGTACGAAAACGTATAACAATATTAACTTATACTAAAAAAATTATACTTGTAACAATTTTAACATCTTATGGTTATCATAGAGATTTAAATTATGATTTATAAATTCAAAAGCCATATTTCTGAACAATATCAATATAGTTTAAATAAAATTGTATTAAATATTTTTTAATAAAAAAAAATTCTGTGTAAGTATTACTTCTGATAGAACTGAATTTTATCTATTGTGATATTGACAGCAATTACAAGTTGTGAAATAAATTATACAAATTCGAGTAATTAACTATTTTTAATTTCATATTAAATCGCACTTATACTTAATAATTTTATTTTGAGTTCCTTTATATTATATAAGTATTTTCAATTTCACAGTATTCAATTAAGTAATGAATACTTATTTAAATTTAATATTCTTAGCTTAAATGCTTTAAACAAGATCGCAATCAATACAGAATAAGGGAGTGTTTTTTATTAATAAATTTTCAATTATTTTTCAACCATTATGATTTGTGAGTATTATTTGAATTGACTAATTGCGACATACTTTCTTTATTCAAAATTTAGCAAACACAATACACAAAGCCTTTTTTATAAGTGCAGAATTGCAAAAATTAGCACAATTAACTGCTTTTGAGTTTTTAATTTTATAAACGGTCCAAACAAATTTTAATTTTCATCATTATAAATTTTTTAGAGTTTCTCGTTTTATGTAAAAGTAATGTTAAATCGTAGTTTTTTTTATTCATAATATATAAAAAAAGAATTTTTTAATTACTCTTCAATTACTTCAAAATAATCGACCGATTATATTTATGAAAAATCTAGTCCCAACAATGAAATTTATAAATTCAAAAGACACATTAAATTAAATTTTTTATTTCAAATTTATCTGAACTGAATAACTATTAGTCAAGTATCAATACTAGTACCTTTCCTTTTAATATTTATAACTAATAATAATAATAAAATTAATTGAGAAATTGATTAAATTGTCAGCCAATCTGTATATTCCGAAAATAGAATTAACCAAAGAACAATATTTTAAACAGTAGTAAATAGATTGTAAGAAAATTGTTTTAGGCATGCTGAAAATATCAATGTTTTCTCTCTTTTTTTGACATATGACCGAAAATAAATTTGAGATTTTTTGATAGTATTTGTATTTAATTTAATGTATGATTTTATAAAATTAATGTTCTTATAAATATTTTTATAAAATATTACAAATATAAATACTTTTGGCTTACATTCTAAATTAAACTATTAATTTATTTTTGTTTATTTTCGCTATAAATTTTACCATTTGTATATTGTGTGACAAGTGCTTACACGTATAAAATAATTAGACATAAATATATAGACAGTATATAGGAAGTATCAATACCATAATAGAAGGTTTACCCTAATTTTATTAATGAATTATAAATATTTTATTTGATTGTTTTTTTTGTTTAAAATATATATAAAATAACTAATTTCAAGAAAATTAATATAATTAATAAATAAAAGTAAATTTTATAAATACATTGAAATAATTAAAAAATTTTTTTGATATTTATATTCCACTCTGTAATGTTAAAATTTTGTTTAACAAATAGGTTATATAATATTAATTAATATTTCTTAATTAAATATTTTACTAATTAGTTACTTAATAAATAAATTAAATTATTTTATATTCAAATTATTTTTTTATAAAATACTGTTAGTTTCTTGCAGCTAAGAGACTAAATATAAATTTAAATTATACAAATATGAATAATGATTATATAAATACTCCTTGTATAATTACAGTAATATTTATAATTTTAACGAATTTTTCGTTTATTTATTTTATATCATTATTATATTTATATCATTATTTTATATCATTATTATATTTATATCATTATTATTTTATATCATTTATATTATTATTTTGTATCATTATTATATCATTATTCACATATATTGACAAGTATACGAATTATTATAAATTAGTACTTAATTCATAGATTAAAAGTTACTAATTTATATTTTTAATTTTACTATAAGAAAATCATCTTTTAAAATATTTGTATTCAATAGATATACTATATTCTTTTATTTAAAACAATATTTTAATATAATATAATCAAATCATGAAATTTGATAATAATAAACATATTATTTCATAAAATTCTATATTAGTATTATTTTTATATAATTCGAAAAGTACGTTTGTGATTCAGAAAGTTAGTTTGAGTAGTGTAAAATTCGCATATATTGTTTTACATTGTTTGTTCACGTATAGTAATTCGTTCATATTATGTAGTTTATAGTAGATAATTCGAAATAACTCATTAATTTTTATTTAATTTACCCTTTTCATGATCTTCATGTGGTAAAAATCATTATATTAATGAAATTAATGGTTTCCCATTTTAGATAATTTGTATTTATTAATTATCAATCATTTTATATGTGAATTTTCAATAAAATAATTTTTATAAATAAATATTTTTTATAATGATGTATATATGTATATCAATTTTATATTTCATTTATTTAATGAAATTTTCTTTCCTTTTAATCTAGTATAAGTTATTCACATCCTATAGTGTATTTAAAAATGGTGCATTGTAGGCTTGGAAAAATTCGTCTTTTAAACAAAAAATTGAAAAATAAATTGTACGTCAGAATTATTACATGAAAACTAAAAATTAAATTTTATATTTATAATTATATTTCTTTAGATAATTTATAAAATTTATTGAGTTAAAGTTTCAATGTTTTTCTGACCTCAATTATAAAATTACTATTTGATGTTCTAATTATAATCACAAATATATAAAAATATACTTAACACAATGATATTTAATAAATAGTTTATTCTAAATATTAATTATATATATCTAAAGTAAATTTTCTTTCTTTGAGAATTCATCATTATTTCTTATCTACATTACAAAAATTAAGTATACAAATTGATATATATAAATACTTATGTAAAGCTCCTTAAATACAGAATCTTTAATTATATGCAGATATTTATATTTCATTTATAATTATATTTTATTACGTAATATAAATTATAAAAAATAATATTATAGTTTTTAAAATATCTATTTATTTTATTGTTATGAATTGATAAAATATTTAATAAATTTTGTATGTAAAAAACTATTATTATTAGAAAGTGTATTTCTATTTTATATTAGTACAGTTATTTATTATAAAATAAATGTAAATATGTAAATATAAATGGAATAAAAAATTTACTCAAACATTTGATTAATTAGGGAAAATTTATTGCTTTCAATTATTAAAAATAATTGATCAATAGTAATAAGAAGCACAAATAATTTAGTAGACAATATTAAAAATACCATCAATTTTCATAAACTTCTATTAATATTTTATACAATAGGAAAATAGTGTATATTTGTTCTTATTTGATAAAATATCTTAAATTTCCTTTCAGCGGCGGACGTAGTAGGACAAAAACGAAGGGGCAACGTGAAACTGACACAACGCGATAGAATAATAGCAGCAATTGGTGAAATGCTATAAAAGTTCAAGTAAGTGATGTAATTATAATTTTGTGTAAGTTTGTGTGCGTGTGTAAATTAAAACGTGTTATGCTTATAGCATTTTCTATCTACAATTTCGCTAAAATTTTTTTAAATATTTCACTTCAAACGGCAAAAAGTTATATTATTTAAATAAGTTACATAATGTCACTTATATGATTCTATTATTTTTTAAATTTAGATATAACTTCAAAACATAACATGTCTAACTTGTAAGTCCAAACTTATAATTTATAACAATTTGTCGATTTTTAATTTTAAATTGAATTATTTATTAATTAGAAAAATATTAGTTTGTTCAAATATTTGTATGATTAATTTATTTTAGGAATTATTTGTATAATATTAAAGATCTACATCGCTAATATTATTTTAATTATAATTAATTGGAAAAAGAATTTGGTTTCCAAACTATTATGAGATACAAACAAATATTGAAATTCTATAGTTGAATAACGGAAAAGTTTAACTAAAAAAATATAAAACAAAATATATATATTTAATGTTCATTTTTCATTGAATTTGATAGTATTGATTTTATTTTGTACCGCAGTAAATAATTAATCACTGTTTCCAATATATTTAATGTTTAAAATAAAAAAATTTTTTTAAATTATTTTAACAACATATTTTTTTATTAAACTAGACGAAACATGAAATTAGCTTGTCAACATATTTATGAATATAAATTAACTAAATTTTGCAATAATTAGTTACAGTAATCGACTAATATTCATTTTTTAGTATATTACATGAAATTAAAATATTTCAAAATATTGCAAACTGTTAGTTTTTAATTCATTAAAATAAAAAATAATTAATTGAAAATATTATATTGACTTTTTGTTTGCACAGCTATATTTTAATTAATATTAAATTTGTAATGAAAATAAAATAAAATTTAAGAATAAATTTACCTACGTTTTTCTATTATATAAAATATAGCATATTTTCATTAACTTGGATAAATTATTCTCTAAATTTATACGACGTCCTACAATTTTTTGTCTTTTCATTCTTTCATTGTAAATTCAATATTTGTTTATTTCTTGTTATTCTCATTGTCGTAATTCAGCATTATTCTTTAATAATTCTAAAACTTATAAATCTTTTTTCATATGTTTACTCAACTTTGCAAAACTTAAAATAATAAGTAATTGTTGATTGAAAATAAAACTTTTTATTGATTTCAGATTGATTTTTTCAGATAGGCAGAAAACTAACGGAATGACACAAGTATGCGTACGTATCGTATAAAAAAACAGACCACAAATTTATAAACTCAGAGCACAGTGACAATTAAAAATTTTAGGAAAGGAAAAGAAGAAACTAATGACTGACATTTTCTCATTATTGAGCCAAAAGCAAGACATATACCTGTATTCCAGTAGAAAAAGGATTTTCTGCAAATATATAAAATATATGAGGAAAGTGTGAATATTGTGTAAAACACAAATTACATTTAAACGTACAAAAACTTTCACGATTTTACTTTTCCAAATCGCTAAAGTACGGGTAATTTTCTTATATACTCCATATCCAATGGCAAGATTTAGATTATATACAATTATATATTAAGAGTATATAATCTTACATCTATGAAAGTGACATTGATTAAATTTTGTATGTAAAGTTTCTAAATATACTTTTCGAGGAATTACTTAAGCATAAATAGAGTAAAGGCTACATACATATTTAAAAGTATGCTTTGACAATTTTAGTTTTTGTCTAATATTGTATGTTTAATTAAAATACAATTATTATATATTTGAAAACCTTTTCTTATACTTAAGAAAATAATATTAAGAATTGGTAATGAAATATGTGAAAAATGTTTTAAAAACTTTGAATTCTATTCTGTGGTTTGACTACGAAGACTGCCTGTAATAGTAAAATAGTCACTTCATAAAATTATTAATAAGCCTTCGTACACAAAATAGTTAGTTTTTATTATTCTGTATCCTGTAAAGGAATGTAATATTTACTCAAATTTTTTTAATAAAATAGTTCAATATAAATATTATTGATAACAAATTTTAAAGCATTATAAGCAATTTAAGTTATCTTATTACTTTAGTTATTAAATTATGAAAAGTTTTTATTTATAATTTTCAAAAAATAAATTTCATAGAGCACAAAAATTTTAATTCTATATAACTATATCAATAATTTGGAATACTTGTTAAAATGTACACAAGATCACAAAAAAACATGTTTAAACTAATAAAACTTAATTTATGACTGGCTATTGCCGGAGCAATAATCAATTTTTTTATTTTTCCCCTTCCCTTTTTTCTGATATTTTTATATTTTATAAATATTTTTATAACAAAAACAAACATTTACACTTAGAATAAGTTTTGTCTTATTATATATGGAATTGATATAATAGATTGACTATAACTAGGGTGTTAACAATATTAATATTGAATAATAATTTTATTTTATTTGTTTTAGATACATGCATTAAAAAAATCGTATTAAAAATAGTATAGAAAATTTAGGAAGTTTCAATTTATTAATTCAATAAAAATAAATAATTTCATTCAAACAACTATTTTTTTTGTATTCTAAAAATCGTAAAAATATAAAGCATACTTACATGTTAAGAGAGCACATAATAAGATATAGAAATAAAAAATAAAATGTAAAATTATATAGAAAATAATAATTGTAATATAAGAACAATAATTAAATTATTCAGTGCATTGTTAAAACTTTATAATTTGAAATGGAATACTATTATAGCCTTTTTATTTGTTATATAACAAATGTTATTTGTACTTTAGAAATGATACATTTTTAATTGTGTATACATACATAGTATGCATTTTTAATTGTGTATGTATATTTTCTTTATAATAAGTTTACAAATATGTCGAACCAGTTGTAATTTAATGATAGTTGGTCTTGTCAAGAGTTTTTCTTTGATAAACAAGTAGCACTGTTTTTTACAGTTAAAAATTAACATTAATCCCATAAACATTCAAGATTGTTGAAAGTAAAAACTATTTACAAATACAGCAACATATTTATCAATAATAATGGGTTGTAATTTATAATCAGTACACATAAAATTTTTATGTATAATACAATAATGTGAATTACTAAAAAAACATGTATCTTTGTTTTAAAGTTTGTATGTTTTCAGAATTAGAGCATTTTTACAAAACCATCGGTTCTCGGAAATTTTATAAGCCTTCTAGTTCTCGAATTTATAAACATTTGACACCTGGAACTCTTGAAGCTTCTATAGCTTATTCTCGAATGTACTACAATGCTTAGCAAGTCTCCGCATAGCAACGGCGATTGAATTCTCGAATCGTCGAAAGCTTCAAAATGGTTTATTAACAAT
>NW_011948686.1:0-1776 GCF_000503995.2 Ceratosolen solmsi marchali | reverse complement strand
CTAAGAGCCCGATCCTTCTCAAATTTTTTCTCCCTGTAGGGGAAAGTACCGGATACAAATAGCCTTAGGTGCAAGTGATTTTAGGTATAAACTTCCGACTATTTTATGGTAACAGCATAGGGTTTGTGCGATAAATACTGGCGACCTAAGAACGCAATCCTTCCCAAATTTTTTCGCCATGTAGGGGACAGTGGAAGCTGCAAATAGCCATAAGTGGATTTTAGTCATAAACTTCCGAATATTTTATGGCAATAGCATAGGGTTTGTGCGATAAATACTGGCGATCTATGAGCCCGATCCTTCGCAAATTTTTTCGCCATGTAGGGGACAGTGCAGGCTGCAAATAGCATAAAGTACGAGTGATTTCATTAATAAATTTCCGAATATTTTATGGCAATAGCATAGGGTTTGTGCGATAAATACTGGCGATCTAAGAGCCCGATCCTTCCCAAATTGATTCGCCATGTAGGGGACAGTGTAGGCCGCAAATAGCCTTAAGTGCCAGTGATTTTAGGCATAAACTTCCGACTATTTTATGGTAACAGCATAGGGTTTGTGCGATAAATACTGGCGACCTAAGAACGCAATCCTTCCCAAATTTTTTCGCCATGCAGGGAACAGTGCAGGATGCAAATAGCATAAAGTACGAGTGATTTCAGTCATAAATTTCCGAATATTTTAATGTAATATTATATGGTTTTACCTACAAATACTAGCGACCTAAAAGCCCGATACTTCCTAAATTTTTTCGCCATGTAGAGGACAGTACAGGCTGCATATAGCATAAGGTACGAGTGATTTCAGTCATAAATTTCCGAATATTTTAATGTAATATTATATGGTTTTACCTACAAATACTAGCGACCTAAAAGCCCGATACTTCCTAAATTTTTTCGCCATGTAGAGGACAGTACAGGCTGCATATAGCATAAGGTACGAGTGATTTCAGTCATAAATTTCCGAATATTTTAAGGTTATATTATATGGTTTTGGCGACAAATACTCGCGATCTAAGAGCCCGATCCTTCCCAAATTTTTTCACCATGTAGGAGACAGTGCAGGCCACAAATAGCTTTAAGTACGAATGATTTTAGGCATAAACTTCCGAATATTTTAAAGTAAAATTATATAGTTTTGGCGACAAATACTGGCGATCTAAGAACCCGATCCTTGGCAAATTTTTTCTCAACGAAGGGGACAGTACAGGCCACAAATAGCTTAAAGTACGAGTGATTTTAGGGATAAACTTCCGAATATTCTATGGTAAAAGCATTGGGTTTGTGCGATAAATACTGGCGACCTAAGAACGCAATCCTTCCTAAACTTTTTCGACATGTAAGCGACTGTGCAGGCTGCAAATAGCATTAAGTACGAGTGATTTCAGTCATAAATTTCCGAATATTTTATCGTAATAAGATAGGGTTTGTGAACTAAATACTGGCGACCTAAGAACGCAATCCTTCCTAAACTTTTTCGCCATGTAGGGGACAGTACAGGCCACAAATAGCTTAAAGTACGAGTGATTTTAGGGATAAACTTCCGAATATTTTATCGTAATAAGATAGGGTTTGTGAACTAAATACTGGCGACCTAAGAACGCAATCCTTCCTAAACTTTTTCGCCATGTAGGGGACAGTGCAGGCTGCAAGTAGCAAAAAGTACGACTGATTTCAGTCATAAATTTCCGAATATTTTCAGGTAATATTGTATGGTTTTGCCTACAAATATAAAACAACCTGTTCGGATTTAAAGGGTTAGCTTATGGCTCGAACTGCC
>NW_011948476.1:34373-34703 GCF_000503995.2 Ceratosolen solmsi marchali | reverse complement strand
GACAATACAGGCTACAAATAGCCTAAAGTACGAGTAAGTTCAGACATAAACTTCCGAATGTATTAAGGTAATGGCATAGGGTTTAGGTGACATATACTGGCAACCTAATAGCCCGATCCTTCCCAAATTTTTTGTGCAAGTAGCGGACAATACAGGCTACAAATAGCCTAATGTACGAGTAATTTTAGTCATAAACTTTCGAATGTTTTAAGATATTGGCATAGAGTTTTGGTGACAAATACTGGCAACCTGATTGCCCGATCCATCCCAAATTTTTTGTGCAGGTAAGGGACAATAGGGGCTACAAATAGCCTAATGTACGAGTAATTT
>NW_011948476.1:33796-34078 GCF_000503995.2 Ceratosolen solmsi marchali | reverse complement strand
AACTTTCGAATGTTTTATGGTAATGGCATTGGGTTTCGGTGAAAAATACTGGCAACCTAATAGCCCGATCCTTCCCAAATTTTTTGTGCTAGTAGTGGATAATACAGGCTAAAAGTAGACTAATGTACGAGTAATTTTAGTCATAAACTTTCGAATGTTTTAAGATATTGGCATAGAGTTTTGGTGACAAATACTGGCAACCTGATTGCCCGATCCATCCCAAATTTTTTGTGCAGGTAAGGGACAATAGGGGCTACAAATAGCCTAATGTACGAGTAATTT
>NW_011948476.1:29406-31034 GCF_000503995.2 Ceratosolen solmsi marchali | reverse complement strand
TTTTAGTCATAAACTTTCGAATGTTTTGAGATAATGGCATAGGGTTTCGGTGACAAATACTGGCAACCTAATAGCCCGACCGTTCCTAAATTCTTTGTGCATGTATGTGACAATAAAGGTAACAAACCGACTAAAGTACGAGTAATTTTAGACAAAAACTCTCGTATGTTTTATGGTAATGGCATAGTTTCGGTGACAAATACTGGCCACCTAATAGCCCGATCCTTCCCAAACTTTGTGTCTGTGTAGGGGACGGTACAGGCTACAAATAGACTAAAGTTCGAGTAATTTTAGACATAAACTTTCGAATGTTTTATGGTAATAGCATAGAGTTTCGGTGACAAATACTGGCCACCTAATAGCCCGATCCTTCCCAAACTTTGTGTCTGTGTAGGGGACGGTACAGGCTACAAATAGACTAAAGTTCGAGTAATTTTAGACATAAACTTTCGAATGTTTTATGGTAATAGCATAGAGTTTCGGTGACAAATACTGGCCACCTAATAGCCCGATCCTTCCCAAACTTTGTGTCTGTGTAGGGGACGGTACAGGCTACAAATAGACTAAAGTTCGAGTAATTTTAGACATAAACTTTCGAATGTTTTATGGTAATAGCATAGAGTTTCGGTGACAAATACTGGCCACCTAATAGCCCGATCCTTCCCAAACTTTGTATCCATGTAGGGGACGGTACAGGCTACAAATAGACTAAAGTTCGAGTAATTTTAGACATAAACTTTCGAATGTTTTATGGTAATAGCATAGAGTTTCGGTGACAAATACTGGCCACCTAATAGCCCGATCCTTCCCAAACTTTGTGTCTGTGTAGGGGACGGTACAGGCTACAAATAGCCTAAAGTACAAGTAATTTCTGTCATAAACTTTCGAAATGTTTTAAGGTAATGGCATAGGATTTGGGTGACAAGTACTGACAACCTTATAGCCGGATCCTTCCTAACTTATTTATGCTTGTAGGGAACAATACAGGCTACAAATAGCCTAAAGTACGAGTAATTTTAGACAAAAACATTCGAATGTGTTATGGTAATGGCATAGGGTTCAGGTGACAATTATTGGCAACCCAATAGCCCGATCCTTCCCAAATTTTTTGTGCAGGTAAGGGACAATACAGGCTACAAATAGCCTAATGTACGAGTACTTTTAGTCATAAACTTTCGAATGTTTTGAGATAATGGCATAGGGTTTCGGTGACAAATACTGGCAACCTAATAGCCCGACCGTTCCTAAATTCTTTGTGCATGTATGTGACAATAAAGGTAACAAACCGACTAAAGTACGAGTAATTTTAGACAAAAACTCTCGTATGTTTTATGGTAATGGCATAGTTTCGGTGACAAATACTGGCCACCTAATAGCCCGATCCTTCCCAAATTTTTGTGTCCATTTAGGGGACGGTACAGGCTACAAAGAGCCTAATGTACGAGTAATTTCAAACATAAACTTTCGAATGTTTCAAGGTAATGCCGTAGGGTTTAGGTGACAAATACTGGCAACCTAGTTGCCCGCTGCATCCGAAACTTTGTGTCCATGTAGGGGACGGTACAGGCTACAAATAGACTAAAGTTCGAGTAATTTTAGACATAAACTTTCGAATGTTTTATGGTAAT
>NW_011948476.1:22685-29210 GCF_000503995.2 Ceratosolen solmsi marchali | reverse complement strand
TCCCAAACTTTGTATCCATGTAGGGGACGGTACAGGCTACAAAGAGACTAAAGTATGAGTAATTTCAGTCATAAACTTTCGAATGTTTAATGGTAATGGCAATAGGCTTTGGGTGATAAATACTGGCAACCTAATTGCCCGATCCTTCCAAATTTTTTGTTCAGGTAAGAGACAATACAGGCTACAAATAGCCTAATGTACGAGTAATTTCAATCATAAACTTTCGAATGTTTCATGGTAATGGCATAGGGCTTAGGTGACAAATACTGACAACCTAATAGCCCAATCCTTCCCAAATTTGTGTCCATGTAGGGGACGGTACAGGCTACAAATAGCCTAAAGTACGAGTAATTTCAATCATAAACTTTCGAATGTTTTAAGATAATGGCATAGGGTTTCGGTGACAAATACTGGCAACCTAATAGCCAGATCCTTCCCAAATTCATTGTGCATGTAGGGGATAATACATGCTATAAATAGCCGAAAGTACGAGTAATTTCAATCATAAACTTTCGAATGTTTTAAGATAATGGCATAGGGTTTCGGTGACAAATACTGGCAACCTAATAGCCAGATCCTTCCCAAATTCATTGTGCATGTAGGGGATAATACATGCTATAAATAGCCGAAAGTACGAGTAATTTCAATCATAAACTTTCGAATGTTTTAAGATAATGGCATAGGGTTTCGGTGACAAATACTGGCAACCTAATAGCCAGATCCTTCCCAAATTCATTGTGCATGTAGGGGATAATACATGCTATAAATAGCCGAAAGTACGAGTAATTTCAATCATAAACTTTCGAATGTTTTAAGATAATGGCATAGGGTTTCGGTGACAAATACTGGCAACCTAATAGCCAGATCCTTCCCAAATTCATTGTGCATGTAGGGGATAATACATGCTATAAATAGCCGAAAGTACGAGTAATTTCAATCATAAACTTTCGAATGTTTTAAGATAATGGCATAGGGTTTCGGTGACAAATACTGGCAACCTAATAGCCAGATCCTTCCCAAATTCATTGTGCATGTAGGGGATAATACATGCTATAAATAGCCGAAAGTACGAGTAATTTCAATCATAAACTTTCGAATGTTTTAAGATAATGGCATAGGGTTTCGGTGACAAATACTGGCAACCTAATAGCCAGATCCTTCCCAAATTCATTGTGCATGTAGGGGATAATACATGCTATAAATAGCCGAAAGTACGAGTAATTTCAATCATAAACTTTCCAATGTTTTATGGTAATGGCATAGGGATTAGATGACAAATACTGACAACCTAATAGCCCGATCCTTCCCAACTTATTTATGCATGTAGCGGATAATACATGCTACAAAAAGCCGAAAGTACGAGTAATTTCAATCATAAACTTTCGAATGTTTTATGGTAATGGCATAGGGTTCAGGTGACAATTATTGGCAACCTAATAGCCCGATTCTTCCCAAATTGTGTGCATGTAGGGAACAATACAGGCTACAAATAGCCTAAAGTACGAGTAGTTTTAGACAAAAACTTTCGAATGTTTTATGGTAATGGCATAGGGTTCAGGTGACAATTATTGGCAACCTAATAGCCCGATTCTTCCCAAATTGTGTGCATGTAGGGAACAATACAGGCTACAAATAGCCTAAAGTACGAGTAGTTTTAGACAAAAACTTTCGAATGTTTTATGGTAATGGCATAGGGTTCAGGTGACAATTATTGGCAGGAGGGTACATGCTACAGATAGCCTAAAGTACGAGTAATTTCAATTTGCTTAGGTGACAAATACTGGCAACCGAATTGCCCGAACCATCCCAAACTTTGTATCGATGTAGGGGACTGTACAGGCTACAAATAGCCTAAAGTATGAGTAATTGCAGTCATAAACTTCCGTATCTTTTAAAGTAATGGCATAGGGTTTCGGTGACAAATACCGGCAACCTAATAGCCCGATCCTTCCCAACTTATTTATGCATGTAGGGGATAATACATGCTACAAATAGCCTAAAGTACGAGTAATTTCAATCATAAACTTTCGAATGTTTTGAGATAATGGCATAGGGTTTCGGTGACAAATACCGGCAACCTAATAGCCCGATTCTTCCCAAAATTGTGTGCATGTAGGGAACAATACAGGCTACAAATAGCCTAAAGTATGAGTAATTTCAGTCATAAACTTCCGAATCTTTTAAGGTAATGCCATAGGGTTTAGGTGACAAATACTGGCAACCTAATAGCCCGATTCTTCCCAAACTTTGTATCCATGTACGGGACAGTACAGGATACAAATAGTCTAAAGTATGAGTTATTTCAGTCATTAACTTCCGATTTTGTTAAGGTAAGGGCATAGGGTTAAGGTGACAAATATTGGCAACATAATAGCCCGACCGTTTCCAAATTTTTTGTGCATGTATGTGACAATACAGGCTGCAAATAGCCTAAAGTACGAGTAATATCAGTCATAAACTTACGAATGTTTTTAAGGTAATGGCATAATGTTTAGGTTACAAATACTGGCAACCTAATAGCCCGATCCTTCCCAATTTTTTTGTGCAGGTAAGGGACAATACAGGCTACAAATAGCCTAATGTACGAGTAATTTTAATTATAAACTTTCGAATGTTTTGAGGTATTGTCATAGGGTTTCGGTGACAAATACTTGCAACCTAATAACCCGATCCTTCCCAAATTTTATGTGCATGTAGGGGACATTACACACTAAAAATACCTAAAGTACGAGTAACTTTAGTCTTAAACTTCCGAATTTGTTAAGGTAATGGCAGAGGGTTTCTGTGACAAATACTGGCGACCTAATAGCCCTATCTTTCCCAAATTTTATGTGCATGTAGAGGACAATACAGGCTACAAATATCCTAAAGTACGCGTAATTTCAGTCATAAACTTTCGAATGTTTTAAGATAATGGCATAGGGTTTCGGTGACAAATACTGGCTACCTAATAGCCCGAGCCTTCCCAAATTGTTTGTGCAAGTAGGGAACAATACAGGCTACAAATAGCCTAAAGTACGAGTAATTTTAGTCAGAAACTTTTGAATGTTTTAAGGTAATGGCATAGGGTTTTGGTGACAACTACTGGCAACCTAATAGCCCGATCCATCCCAAACTGTGTATCCATGTAGGGGAGGGTACAGGCTACAGATAGCCTAATGTACGAGTAATTTAAGACTTAAACTTTCAAACGTTTGGAGGTAATCGCATAGGGTTTCGGTGACAAATACTGGCAACCTAATAGCCTGATCCTTCCCAAATTTTATGTGCATGTAGGGGACATTACAGGATACAAATAGCCTAAAGTACAAGAAATTTTAATCATAAACTTCCGATTTTGTTAAGGTAAGGGCAGAGGGTTAAGGTGACAAATATTGGCAACATAATAGCCCGACCGTTTCCAAATTTTTTGTGCATGTATGTGACAATACAGGCTGCAAATAGCCTAAAGTACGAGTAATATCAGTCATAAACTTACGAATGTTTTTAAGGTAATGGCATAATGTTTAGGTTACAAATACTGGCAACCTAATAGCCCGATTCTTCCCAAACTTTGTATCCATGTACGGGACAGTACAGGATACAAATAGTCTAAAGTATGAGTTATTTCAGTCATTAACTTCCGATTTTGTTAAGGTAAGGGCATAGGGTTAAGGTGACAAATATTGGCAACATAATAGCCCGACCGTTTCCAAATTTTTTGTGCATGTATGTGACAATACAGGCTGCAAATAGCCTAAAGTACGAGTAATATCAGTCATAAACTTACGAATGTTTTTAAGGTAATGGCATAATGTTTAGGTTACAAATACTGGCAACCTAATAGCCCGATCCTTCCCAATTTTTTTGTGCAGGTAAGGGACAATACAGGCTACAAATAGCCTAATGTACGAGTAATTTTAGTCATGAACTTCCGAATTTGTTAAAGTATTGGCATAGAGTTTAGGTGACAAATACTGGCAACCTAATAGCCCGATTCTTCCCAAACTTTGTATCCATGTACGGGACAGTACAGGATACAAATAGTCTAAAGTATGAGTTATTTCAGTCATTAACTTCCGATTTTGTTAAGGTAAGGGCATAGGGTTAAGGTGACAAATATTGGCAACATAATAGCCCGACCGTTTCCAAATTTTTTGTGCATGTATGTGACAATACAGGCTGCAAATAGCCTAAAGTACGAGTAATATCAGTCATAAACTTACGAATGTTTTTAAGGTAATGGCATAATGTTTAGGTTACAAATACTGGCAACCTAATAGCCCGATCCTTCCCAAAATTTTGTGCATGTAGGGGACAAGACAGGCTACATAAAGCTTAAAGTACGAGTAATTTAAGACTTAAACTTTCAAACGTTTGGAGGTAATCGCATAGGGTTTCGGTGACAAATACTGGCTACCTAATAGCCCGAGCCTTCCCAAATTGTTTGTGCAAGTAGGGAACAATACAGGCTACAAATAGCTTAAAGTACGAGTAATTTAAGTCATAAACTTTCGAATGTTTTGAGGTATTGTCATAGGGTTTCGGTGACAAATACTTGCAACCTAATAACCCGATCCTTCCCAAATTTTATGTGCATGTAGGGGACATTACACACTAAAAATACCTAAAGTACGAGTAACTTTAGTCTTAAACTTCCGAATTTGTTAAGGTAATGGCAGAGGGTTTCTGTGACAAATACTGGCGACCTAATAGCCCTATCTTTCCCAAATTTTATGTGCATGTAGAGGACAATACAGGCTACAAATATCCTAAAGTACGCGTAATTTCAGTCATAAACTTTCGAATGTTTTAAGGTAATGGCATAGGGTTTAGGTGACAAAGACTGGCAACCTAATAGCCCGACCGTTCCCAAATTATTTGTGCATGTAGTAGACAATACAGGCTAGAAATAGCCTAAAGTACGAGTAATTTCAGACATAAACTTTCGAATATTTTAGGATAATGGCATAGGATTTAGGTGACAAATGTTGGCAACCTAATAGCCGGATCCTTCCCAAATTATTTGTGCAGGTAAAGGACAATACAGGCTACAAATAGCCTAATGTACGAGTAATTTTAGACATAAACCTTTGAATGTTTTAGGGTAATGGTATAGGGTTTAGCCGACAAATATTGGCAACCTAATAGCCCGATCCTTCCCAATTTTTTTGTGCAGGTAAGGGACAATACAGGCTACAAATAGCCTAATGTACGAGTAATTTTAATTATAAACTTTCGAATGTTTTGAGGTATTGGCATAGGGTTTAGGTGGCATATACTGGCAACCTAATAGCCCGACCGTTCCCAAATTTTTTGTGCATGTAGGGGACAATACAGGCTAAAAATAGCTTAAAGTACAAGTAATTTTTGTCATAAACTTCCGAATTTGTTAAGGTAATGGCCACTGATTTTTAGCCACTGATATCGTCCACATGCACAAAAAATTTGGGAAGGATCGGGCTATTAGGTAGCCAGTATTTGTTGCCCAAACTCTATCTATTGACTTAAATTATTTGGAATTTTAAAACTGAAATCACTCGTCATTTTGGGGATTTTTAGCCACTGATATCCTTCACATGCACAAAAAAATTTAAGAAGGATCGGGCTATGACGTAGCCAGTATTTGTAGCCCAAACCCTATGCTATGAACTTTAAATATTCGGAAGTTTATGACTGAACTCACTTCTACTTAAGGATATTTTTAGCAACTGATATTCTCCACAAGCACAAAATTTTGGGAAGGATCGGGTTATTAGGTAGTCAGTATTAGTCGCCCAAACCCTATGCTATACCCTTTAAATATTCGGAAGTTTATGACTGGAATTACTCGTCATTCAGGGGATTTTTAGCCACTGATATCGTCCAGATGTACAAAAAAATTGGGAAGTATCGGGCTATTAGGTAGCCAGTAGTTGTAGCCCAAACCCTAGGTTATTAACTTAAATTATTTAGAAGTTTATGACAGAAATCACTCGTATTTTTGGGGATTTTTAGCCACTGATATCCTCCACATGCACAAAAAATTTAAGAAGGATCGGGCTATTAGGTAGCCAGTATTTGTTGCCCAAACTCTATCTATTGACTTAAATTATTTGGAATTTTAAAACTGAAATCACTCGTCATTTTGGGGATTTTTAGCCACTGATATCCTTCACATGCACAAAAAAATTTAAGAAGGATCGGGCTATGAGGTAGCCAGTATTTGGAGCCCAAACCCTATGCTATTACCTTTAAATATTTAGAAGTTTATGACTGAAATTACTTCTACTTAAGGATATTTGTAACCACTGATATCCTCCACATGCACAAAAAAATTTAAGAAGGATCGGGCTATTACGTACCCAGTATTTGTAGCCCAAACCCTATGCTATTACCTTTAAATATTTAGAAGTTTACGACTGAAATCACTCGTCCTTTAGGGGATTATTATCCACTGATATCCTCCTCATGCACAAAAAATTTCGGAAGGATCGGGCTATTAGGTAACCAGTATTTGTTGCCCAAACCCTATCTATTAACTTAAATTATTTAGAAGTTTATGAC
>NW_011948476.1:22225-22648 GCF_000503995.2 Ceratosolen solmsi marchali | reverse complement strand
CTACATGCACAATAAATTTGGAAGGGATCGGGTTATTAGGTCGCCAGTATTTGTAGCCCAAACCCTATGCTATTACCTTAAATCAATTGGAAGTTTATGACTGAAATCACTCGTACTTAAGGATATTTGCAGTCACTGATGTCCTCTACATGCACAGAAAATTTGGGAACAATCGGACTATTAGGTCGCCAGTATTTGCATCCCATACCCTATGCTACAACCTTCAAATATGCGGAAGTTTATGACTGGAATCACTCATTTAGGGGATTTTTAGCCACCGATATCCTCTACATGCACAAAAAATTTGGGACGGATCGAGCTATTAGGTCGCCAGTATTTTGAGTCCAAACCCTATGCTATTCCCATTAAATTTCCGGAATTTTATAAATGAAATCACTCGTCATTTAGGGGATTTTTAGCCAC
>NW_011948476.1:10099-12190 GCF_000503995.2 Ceratosolen solmsi marchali | reverse complement strand
CACATGCACAAAAAATTTGGGAAGGATCGGGCTATTAGGTAGCCAGTATTTGTCGCCCAAACCCTATCTATTAACTTAAATTTTTTGGAAGTTTATGAGTGAAATCACTCGTCATTTAGGGGATTTTTAGCTACTGATATCCTCCACATTAACAAAAAAATGTAAGAAGGATCGGGCTATTAGGTAGCCAGTATTCGCATACCATACCCTATGCTACAACCTTCAAATATTCGGAAGTTTATGACTGGAATCACTCGTCATTTAGGGGATTTTTAGTCACTGATATCCTCTACATGCACAAAAAAATGTAAGAAGGATCGGGCTATTAGGTGGCTAGTATTTGTCGCCCAAACCTTATCTATTAACTTAAATGATTTCGAAGTTTATGACTGAAACGACTCGTAGTTTTGGGAATTTTTTGCCACTGATATCTTCTACATGCACAAAAAAATGTAAGAAGGATCGGGCTATTAGGTGGCTAGTATTTGTCGCCCAAACCTTATCTATTAACTTAAATGATTTCGAAGTTTATGACTGAAACGACTCGTAGTTTTGGGAATTTTTTGCCACTGATATCTTCTACATGCACAAAAAAATGTAAGAAGGATCGGGCTATTAGGTGGCTAGTATTTGTCGCCCAAACCTTATCTATTAACTTAAATGATTTCGAAGTTTATGACTGAAACGACTCGTAGTTTTGGGAATTTTTTGCCACTGATATCTTCTACATGCACAAAAAAATGTAAGAAGGATCGGGCTATTAGGTGGCTAGTATTTGTCGCCCAAACCTTATCTATTAACTTAAATGATTTCGAAGTTTATGACTGAAACGACTCGTAGTTTTGGGAATTTTTTGCCACTGATATCTTCTACATGCACAAAAAAATGTAAGAAGGATCGGGCTATTAGGTGGCTAGTATTTGTCGCCCAAACCTTATCTATTAACTTAAATGATTTCGAAGTTTATGACTGAAACGACTCGTAGTTTTGGGAATTTTTTGCCACTGATATCTTCTACATGCACAAAAAAATGTAAGAAGGATCGGGCTATTAGGTGGCTAGTATTTGTCGCCCAAACCTTATCTATTAACTTAAATGATTTCGAAGTTTATGACTGAAACGACTCGTAGTTTTGGGAATTTTTTGCCACTGATATCTTCTACATGCACAAAAAAATGTAAGAAGGATCGGGCTATTAGGTGGCTAGTATTTGTCGCCCAAACCTTATCTATTAACTTAAATGATTTCGAAGTTTATGACTGAAACGACTCGTAGTTTTGGGAATTTTTTGCCACTGATATCTTCTACATGCACAAAAAAATGTAAGAAGGATCGGGCTATTAGGTGGCTAGTATTTGTCGCCCAAACCTTATCTATTAACTTAAATGATTTCGAAGTTTATGACTGAAACGACTCGTAGTTTTGGGAATTTTTTGCCACTGATATCTTCTACATGCACAAAAAAATGTAAGAAGGATCGGGCTATTAGGTGGCTAGTATTTGTCGCCCAAACCTTATCTATTAACTTAAATGATTTCGAAGTTTATGACTGAAACGACTCGTAGTTTTGGGAATTTTTTGCCACTGATATCTTCTACATGCACAAAAAAATGTAAGAAGGATCGGGCTATTAGTTAGCCAGTATATGACGCCCAAACCCTAGGCTATTGACTTAAATTATTTGGAAGTTTATGATTGAAATGACTCGTAGTTCTGGGAATTTTTTGCCACTGATATCTTCTACATGCACAAAAAATTTGGGAGGGATCGGGCTATTAGGTGGCTAGTATTTGTCGCCCAAACCTTATCTATTAACTTAAATTACTTGGAAATTTATGAATGAAACGACTCGTACTTGAGGATATTTCTAGCTACTAATGTCCACTACATGCACAATAAATTTGGAAGGGATCGGGTTATAAGGTAGCCAGTATTTGTAGCCCAAACCCTATGCTATAACCTCTAAATATTTGGAAGTTTATGACTGAAACGACTCGTAGTTTTGGGGATTTTTAGCCACTGATATCCTCTACATACACAAAAAATTTCGGAAGGATCGGGCTATTAGGTAGCCAGTATTTGTAGCCCAAA
>NW_011948476.1:9199-9833 GCF_000503995.2 Ceratosolen solmsi marchali | reverse complement strand
TATAATATTACCTTTAAAATATTTGGAAGATTATTACTGAAATCGCTCGTACTTTATGCTATTTGCAGCCTGCACTGTCCCCTACATTGCGAAAAAATTTGGGAAGGAGCGGGCTCGTGGGTCGCCCGTATTTGTCGCACAAACTCTATGCTGTTACCTTAAAATATTCAGAAGTTTATGACTGAAATCACTCGTACTTTATGCTGTTTACAGCCTGCACTGTCCCCTACATGGCGAAAATATTTGGGAAGGATCGGGCTCTTTGGTCGCTAGTATTTGTCGCCAAAACCATATAATATTACCTTTAAAATATTTGGAAGATTATGACTGAAATCACTCGTAGTTTTGGAGATTTTTAGCCACTGATATCCTCTACATGCAACAAAAATTTGGGAAATATCGGGCTATTACATAGCCACTATTTGTAGCCCAAACCCTAATCTATTAACTTAAATTATTGGAAGCTTACGTCTGAAATCGCTCGTTTTTAAGGATATTTGTAGCCACTGACGTCCTCTACATGCACAAAAATGTTGGGAGGGATCGGGCTATCAGGTCGCCAGTATTTGCAGCCCATACAATATGCAATAAGTTTTAAATATTCGGAAGTTTATGACTGAAATCACTCGTACTT
>NW_011948476.1:888-8151 GCF_000503995.2 Ceratosolen solmsi marchali | reverse complement strand
TAGGTAGCCAGTATTTGTAGCCCAAACCCTATGCTATAACCTTTAAATATTTAGAAGTTTATGACTGAAATCTCTTGTACTTAAGGATATTTGGAGCCACTGATGTCCTCTACATGCACAAAAAATTAGAGAAGGATCGGGCTCCTAGGTAGCCAGTATTTGTAGCCCAAACCCTATGCTATAACCTTTAAATATTTAGAAGTTTATCACTGAAATCACTTGTACTTAAGGATATTTGTAGCCACTGATGTCCTCCACATGCACAAAATATTTGCGAGGGATCGGGGTATTACGTAGCCAGTATCAAGAGCTCAAACCCTATGCTATTCCCTTTAAATTTCCGGAATTTTATAAATGAAATCACTCGTCATTTAGGGCATTTTTAGCCACTGTTATCCTCCACATGTACAAAAAATTTGGGAGGGATCGGGTTATTTTGTCGCCAGTATTTGTTGCCCAAATCGTATGCTATTAACTTATATTAATTGGAACTTTATGAGTGGAATCACTCGTACTTGAGGATATTTGTTGCCACTGACGTCCTCTACATGCACAAAAAATTTCGGAAGGATCGGGCTATTAGGTAGCCAGTATTTGTCGCCCAAACCCTAGGTTATTAACTTAAATTATTTAGAAGTTTATGACAGAAATCACTCGCATTTTTGGGGATTTTTAACCACTGATATCCTCCACATGCACAAAAAATTTGGGAGGGATCGGGATCTTAGGTAGTCAGTATTTGTCGCCCAAACCCTATGCTATAACCTTTAAATATTCGGAAGTTTATGACTGGAATCACTCGTCATTTAGGGGATTTTTAGCCACTGATATCCTCCACAGGCACAAAAAATTTGAGAAGGATCGGGCACTTAGGTAGTCAGTATTTGTCGCCTAAACCCTAGGCTATTAACTTAAATTATTTGGAAGTTTATAACTGAAATGACTCGTAGTTTTGAGGATTTTTAGCCACTTATATCATGTACATATACAAAAAATTCAGGAAGGATCGGGCTATTAGGTAGCCAGTATTTGTAGCCCAAACCCTATGCTATGAACTTTAAATATTCGGAAGTTTTGACCGAAATCACTCGTACTTAAGGATATTTTTAGCCACTGAGATCCTCTACATGCACAAAAAATTTGGAAAGTATCGGTCTATTAGGTAGCCAGTATTTGTAGCCCAAACCCTATGCTATTACCTTAAAATGTTCGGAAGTTTATGTCTGATATCACTCGCACTTTATGCTATTTGTAACCTGCACTGTCCCCTACATGGCGAAAATATTTGGGAAGGATCGGGCTATTAGGTAGCCAGTATTTGTAGCCCAAACCCTATGCTATTACCTTAAAATGTTCGGAAGTTTATGTCTGATATCACTCGCACTTTATGCTATTTGTAACCTGCACTGTCCCCTACATGGCGAAAATATTTGGGAAGGATCGGGCTATTAGGTAGCCAGTATTTGTAGCCCAAACCCTATGCTATTACCTTAAAATGTTCGGAAGTTTATGTCTGATATCACTCGCACTTTATGCTATTTGTAACCTGCACTGTCCCCTACATGGCGAAAATATTTGGGAAGGATCGGGCTATTAGGTAGCCAGTATTTGTAGCCCAAACCCTATGCTATTACCTTAAAATGTTCGGAAGTTTATGTCTGATATCACTCGCACTTTATGCTATTTGTAACCTGCACTGTCCCCTACATGGCGAAAATATTTGGGAAGGATCGGGCTATTAGGTAGCCAGTATTTGTAGCCCAAACCCTATGCTATTACCTTAAAATGTTCGGAAGTTTATGTCTGATATCACTCGCACTTTATGCTATTTGTAACCTGCACTGTCCCCTACATGGCGAAAATATTTGGGAAGGATCGGGCTATTAGGTAGCCAGTATTTGTAGCCCAAACCCTATGCTATTACCTTAAAATGTTCGGAAGTTTATGTCTGATATCACTCGCACTTTATGCTATTTGTAACCTGCACTGTCCCCTACATGGCGAAAATATTTGGGAAGGATCGGGCTATTAGGTAGCCAGTATTTGTAGCCCAAACCCTATGCTATTACCTTAAAATGTTCGGAAGTTTATGTCTGATATCACTCGCACTTTATGCTATTTGTAACCTGCACTGTCCCCTACATGGCGAAAATATTTGGGAAGGATCGGGCTATTAGGTAGCCAGTATTTGTAGCCCAAACCCTATGCTATTACCTTAAAATGTTCGGAAGTTTATGTCTGATATCACTCGCACTTTATGCTATTTGTAACCTGCACTGTCCCCTACATGGCGAAAATATTTGGGAAGGATCGGGCTCTTAGGTCATGAGTATTTTTCACCAAAACCCTATGCTATTACCTTAAAATGTTCGGAAGTTTATGTCTGATATCACTCGCACTTTATGCTATTTGTAACCTGCACTGTCCCCTACATGGCGAAAAAATTTGGGAAGGATCGGGCTCTTAGGCCACAAGTACTTTTCGCCAAAACCATATAATATTACCTTAGAATGTTCGGATGTTTATGCATAAAATCACTCGTACTTTAAGCTATTTGTGACACTCGTGCTTTATGCTGTTTGCAGCCTGCACAGTCCGCTATATTGCGAATATATTTGTGAAGGATTTCGTTCTTAGGTCGCCAGTATTTGTCGCCCAAACTCTATAATATTACCTTAGAATATTCGGGAATTTATGACTGAAATCACTCCTACTTTTGGCTATTTATAGCCTGTACTGTCCCCTACATGGAAACAAAATTTGCGAAGGATCGGGCTCGTGGCTCGCCCGTATTTGTCGCACAAACCCTATGCTGTTATCATAAAATATTCAGATGTTTATGACTGAAATCACTCGCACTTTTGGCTATTTGTAGCCTGTACTGTCCCCTACATGGCAAAAAAATTTGGGAAGGAACGGATTCTTAGGTCATTCGTATTTTCACCAAAACCATATAATATTACCTTAGAATATTCAGAAATTTATGACTAAATCACTCGTACTTTATGCTGTTTGCAGCCTGCACTGTCCGCTATATTGCGAAAATATTTGTGAAGGATTGCGTTCTTAGGTCGCCAGTATTTGTCGCCCAAACTCTATAATATTACCTTAGAATATTCGGGAATTTATGACTGAAATCACTCCTACTTTTGGCTATTTATAGCCTGTACTGTCCCCTACATGGAAACAAAATTTGCGAAGGATCGGGCTCGTGGGTCGCGTGTATCTGTCGGACAATCCCTATGCTGTTATCTTATAATATTCAGAAGTTTATGACTGAAATCACTCTTACATCATGCTATTTGCAGCCTGAACTTTCCCATACATGGCGAAAAAATTTGGGAGGAATCGGGCTCTTAGGTCGCTAGTATTTGTCGCCAAAATCCTATGCTATTACCATAAAATGTTCGGAAGATTATAACTGAAATTACTCGCACTTAAGGGTATTTGTAGCCAGTACTGTCCCCTAACTGGGCAAAAGTTTTGGGAAGGATCGGGCTCTTTGCTCATGAGTATTTTTAGCAAAAACCATATAATATTAACATAAAATATTCAGAAGTTTATGACTGAAATCACTCGTACTTTATGCTGTTTACAGCCTGCACTGTCCCCTACATGGCGAAAATATTTGGGAAGGATCGGGCTTATAGGTCGCTCGTATTTGTCGACAAAACACTATGCTATTACCTTAAAATGTTCGGAAGGTTATGATTGAAATCACTCGCAATTTAGGCTATTTGTAGCCTGTACTGTCCCTTACATGGCGAAAAAATTTGGGAAGGATCGGGCTTATAGGTCGCTCGTATTTGTCGACAAAACACTATGCTATTACCTTAAAATGTTCGGAAGGTTATGATTGAAATCACTCGCAATTTAGGCTATTTGTAGCCTGTACTGTCCCTTACATGGCGAAAAAATTTGGGAAGGATCGGGCTCTTTGGTCGCTAGTATTTGTCGCGAAAACCATATAATATTACCTTTAAAATATTTGGAAGATTATTACTGAAATCACTCGTACTTTATGCTGTTTGCAACTGGTACTGTCCCCTACATGGAAAAGAAATTTGGTAAGGATCGATCTCATGGGTTGCCCCTATTTGTCGCACAAACCCTATGCTGTTACCTTAAAATATTTAGAATTTTATTACTGAATTCAATCGTACTTTATGCTATTTGCAGCCTGCACTGTCCCCTACAAGGCGAAAAAATTTGGGTAGGATCGGGCTCTTAGGCCACAAGTATTTTTCGGCAAAACCATATAATATTACCTTAGAATATTCGGAAATTTATATCTAAAATCACTCGTACGAAATGCTATTTGTAGCCTGCACTGTACCCTTCATGGCGAAAAAATTTGTGAAGGATCGGATTCTTAGGTCATAAGTATTTTTCGTTAAAACCATATAATATTACCTCAAAATATTTGGATGTTTATGACTGAAATCACTCGTACTTTATGCTGTTTGCAGCCTGCACTGTCCCCTACATGGAGAATAAATTTGGGAAGTATCGGCTTCTTAGGTCATGAGTATTTTTCACCAAAACCCTAGGCTATTACCTTAAAATGTTCGGAAGTTTATGAGTGAAATCACTCGCACTTTATGCTATTTGCAGCATGCACTGTCCTCTACAAGGCGAAAAATTTTGGGAAGGATCGGGCTCTTTGGTCGCTAGTATTTGTCGCCAAAACCCTATAATATTATCTTAAAATATTCGGAAATTTATGACTGAAATCACTCGCACTTTATGCTATTTGCAGCATGCACTGTCCTCTACAAGGCGAAAAATTTTGGGAAGGATCGGGCTCTTTGGTCGCTAGTATTTGTCGCCAAAACCATATAATATTATCTTAAAATATTCGGAAGATTATGACTGAAATCACTCTTACTTCATGCTATTTGTAGCCTGTAATGTCCCCTACATGGCGAAATAATTTGAGAAGGATCGGGCTCCTGGGTCACCCGTATTTGTCGCACAAACCCAATGCTGTTACCTTAAAGTATTTAGAAGTTTATGACTGAATTCACTCGTACTTTATGCTATTTGCAGCCTGCACTGTCCCCTACATGGAGAAAAAATTTGGGAAGGATCGGGCTCTTAGGTCGCTAGTATTTGTCGCCAAAACCATATAATATTACCTTAATATATTCGGAAGATTATGACTGAAATCACTCGTACGTTATGCTGTTTACAGCCTGCACTGTCCCCTACATAGCGAAAATATTTGGGAAGGATAGGGCTCTTAGGTCGCTAGTATTTGTCGCCAAAACCATATAATATTACCTTAATATATTCGGAAGATTATGACTGAAATCACTCGTACGTTATGCTGTTTACAGCCTGCACTGTCCCCTACATAGCGAAAATATTTGGGAAGGATAGGGCTCTTAGGTCGCTAGTATTTGTCGCCAAAACCATATAATATTACCTTAATATATTCGGAAGATTATGACTGAAATCACTCGTACGTTATGCTGTTTACAGCCTGCACTGTCCCCTACATAGCGAAAATATTTGGGAAGGATAGGGCTCTTAGGTCGCTAGTATTTGTCGCCAAAACCCTATGCTATTACCTTCAAATGTTCGGAAGTTTATGAGTGTAATCACTCGCACTTTAGGCTATTTGTAGCCTGTACTGTCAGCTAACTGGGAAAAAATTTTGGGAAGGATCGGGCTCTTTGGTCATGCGTATTTTTCACCCAAACCCTATGCTATTACCTTAAAATGTTCGGAAGTTTATGACGGAAATCACTCGTACTTTATGCTGTTTGCAGCCTGCACTGTCCCCTACATGGCGAAAATATTTGGGAAGGATCGGGCTCTGAGGCCACGAGTATTTTTCGCCAAAACCATATAATATTGTTAAGGTAATGGCAAAGGGTTTAGGTGACATATACTGGCATTCTAGTTGCCCGATCTTTCCCAAATTGATTGTGCATGTAGGGGACAATACAGGCTACAAATAGCCTACAGTACGAGTCATTTCAGTCATAAACTTCCGAATTTGTTAAGATAATGGCATAGGGTTTAGGTGACATATACTTGCATCCTAATAGCCCGATCCTTCCCGAATTGATTGTGTACGTAGGGGACAATACATGCTGCGAATAGCCTAAAGTATGTGTAATTTTAGTCATAAACATTCGAATGTTTTAAGGTAATAGTATACGGTTTGGGTGATAAATAATGATAACCTTATTGTCGGATCTTTCCCAAATTTCTAGGCATGTAGGGGACAATACAGGCTACAAATAACCTAAAGTACGTGTAATTTCAGTCATAAACTTCTGAATTTGTTAAGGTAATGGCAAAGGGTTTAGGTGACATATACTAGCAACCTAGTAGCCCGATCCTTCCCAAATTGATTGTGCACGTAGGGGACAATACATGCAACAAATAGCCTAAAGTACGATTAATTTTAGTCATAAACTTCAAATGGTTTAAGGTAATGGAATAGAGTTTGGGTGATAAATACTGACAACCTAATAGCCGGATCTTTCCCAAATTTTTGGGCATGTAGGGGACGGTACATGCAAAAAATAGGCTAAGGTATGAGTCATTTCAGTCATAAACTTTCGAATGATTTAAGGTAAAGGCATAAGGTTTAAGCGATAAATACTGGCTACCTAATAGCCCGATCCTTATCAAATTTAATGTGCATGTAGGGGACAATACAGGCTACAACTAGCCAAAGGACTTGTAATTTTAGTCATCAACTTCCGAATTCGATAAGGTAATGTCATAGGGTTTAGGTGACATATTCTGGCAACCTAATAGCCCGATCCTTCCCAAATTTTTGGGCATGTAGGGGACGGTACATGCAAAAAATAGGCTAAGGTATGAGTCATTTCAGTCATAAACTTTCGAATGATTTAAGGTAAAGGCATAAGGTTTAAGCGATAAATACTGGCTACCTAATAGCCCGATCCTTATCAAATTTAATGTGCATGTAGGGGACAATACAGGCTACAACTAGCCAAAGGACTTGTAATTTTAGTCATCAACTTCCGAATTCGATAAGGTAATGTCATAGGGTTTAGGTGACATATTCTGGCAACCTAATAGCCCGATCCTTCCCAAATTTTTGGGCATGTAGGGGACGGTACATGCAAAAAATAGGCTAAGGTATGAGTCATTTCAGTCATAAACTTTCGAATGATTTAAGGTAAAGGCATAAGGTTTAAGCGATAAATACTGGCTACCTAATAGCCCGATCCTTATCAAATTTAATGTGCATGTAGGGGACAATACAGGCTACAAATA
>NW_011948476.1:0-544 GCF_000503995.2 Ceratosolen solmsi marchali | reverse complement strand
TGATAAATACTGACAACCTAATAGCCGGATCTTTCCCAAATTTTTGGGCATGTAGGGGACGGTACATGCAAAAAATAGGCTAAGGTATGAGTCATTTCAGTCATAAACTTTCGAATGATTTAAGGTAAAGGCATAAGTTTTAAGCGACAAATACTGGCTACCTGATATCCCGATCGTTATCAAATTTAATGTGCATGTAGGGGACAATACAGGCTACAACTAGCCAAAGGACTTGTAATTTTAGTCATCAACTTCCGAATTCGATAAGGTAATGTCATAGGGTTTAGGTGACATATTCTGGCAACCTAATAGCCCGATCCTTCCCAAACTTTATGTCCATGTAGGGGACGGTACAGGCTACATATAGCCTAAATGACGAGTAATTTCATTCATAATCTTCCGAATGGTCTAAGGCATTGTCATAGGGTTTGGGTGACAAATACTGACAACCTAATAGCCGGATCCTTCCCAAATTTTTGTGCATGTAGAGGACAGTACATACTACAAATAAACTAAAGTACGTGTAATTTCAGTCATAAACTTC
>NW_011949994.1:0-381 GCF_000503995.2 Ceratosolen solmsi marchali | reverse complement strand
ATAGGATTTGGGCAACAAATACTGGCGATCTACAAGCCCCATTTCTCCCAAATTATTTGACCATGTAGAGGACATCAAAAACTTCCGAATGATTTAAGGTAATAACATAGGATTTGGGCAACAAATACAGGCGCTCAAATAGTCCGATCCTTCCCAAATTCTTTGTACATGTAGAGGACATCAGTCGCTACAAATATCCTAAAGTACGATTGATTTCTGTCACAAACTTCCAAATAATTTAAGGTAATAGCATAGGGTTTGGGCAACAAATACTGGCGTCCTAATAGCACGATCCTTCCCAAATTTGTTGTGCATGTGGAGGTCATCAGTGGCCACATATATCCTAAAGTACGAGTGATATCAGTCATAAAATTCCGAATA
>NW_011949971.1:0-396 GCF_000503995.2 Ceratosolen solmsi marchali | reverse complement strand
TTTATGTGCATGTAGATGACAATACAGGCTACGAACAGCCTAATGTATGAATAATTTGAGACTTAAACTTTCGAATGTTTTGTGGTAACGGTATAGGGTTTCGGTGACATATACTGGCAACCTAATAGTTCGATCCTTCCCAATTTTTATGTACATGTAGATGACAATACAGGCTACAAACAGCCTAAAGTATGAGTAATTTCAGTCATTAACTTTCGAATCTTTTAAGGTAATGGCATAGGGTTTAGGTGACATATACTGGCAACCTAATAGTTCGATCCTTCCCAATTTTTATGTGCATGTAGATGACAATACAGGCTACAAACAGCCTAAAGTATAAATAATTTGAGTCATAAACTTTCGAATCTTTTAAGGTAATGGCATAGGGTTTAGGTG